>NC_047105.1:55329741-55629741 GCF_902500255.1 Thalassophryne amazonica | reverse complement strand
AGCTTCTGCTGGTCAGGATCTTGCTCTCTCTCCTTCCACTTTCTCCTCTTCTCTTCTGTGTTGTTCATCCACATTTTTTGGAACACTTCCACTCTTGTATGGATAACTGCTTGTCACCTGACTTGGTCCCTAGCGTGTTCTTCCAAGAGCTTCCAGTTGATGGAGCAGCCCCTGAGGTTGTGTTTCAGGAGGTCCTTGTAGCATTTCTTCTACCCTCCTTTGGACCATTTTCCTTTGCTCAGCTGGTAGTGGAAGATCTGCTTGGGAAGTTGGTGATCATCCATTCCAACAATGTGACTCACCCACAAAGCTGGTTCTTGATGATGAGACACTCTATGCTCTGAAGCTTGACTTCTGCCAGAATGCTAATGTTGGTGCAGTCATCTTTTCACCAGATGCAGAGGACAAGCCTCATCGCTTGAGGGTCTTCAAGTGGTGCCAGTAGGTGGTCCAGGTGCCAGATCTGTACAGCAGGATTGGCATGATGGCTGCTTTGTACATAAAGATTTTTGTCTCATGTTGAAAGTCTGTTGCTGAAAACACGGGTGTGTAGCTGGCCAAAGGTAGTTTGTGCACATTTAAGTCTGTGTTGGATTTTCTCATAAATGTCACTGTTTCATGACACATGGCTGCCCAGGATTGGAAAGTGGGTCATGTTCTCCAGGACTTGTCTGGGCAGTTTCACAGTAGGAAGCTTTGGATTGACCATGTTGGGTGGAGGTTGGTACAGGACCTCTGTGTTCTTCACGTTGATGTGAAATCCAAGCGTAGTGTAGGCTTCGTCGAACATTTCAAGGAGTTTCTGAAGACCTTCTTCCATAAAGGATGACATGCTGCATACTGGACATCCAGGAGCGAAGTGGTGGTGATGTTCTTCTTGGTTCTCAGTAGGTTGAGGTTGAAGAGCTTTCTATCTGTTCTGTACTTGATGTCAGTTAATGGTGGGACCTTGTCCTTGATCAGGTGGAGGATGGCTGCCAAGAATGTGATGAAGGGGCATTGCTTTGCTCCTCCTTGAAGTGGGCATGGCATGTTGTTAGCTTAGTGACTTTAGGTCCAATGACGGTGTAACTGTTACTGAGGCAGTATGCGCCCCCAATCCAGCCGTGATGAAACCCATTGACCACTACACCAAAATATACATTAATCAAACACTTGAATCATAGTTAGCCTATGGGCCTTAGCTTGTTTGGGAACTCTGAGATGGGTCATGTTCGGGCTTCATTCATTCCACCCGTCTGACCCACCGCAGAGCCAGGCACTGCTAAAATGGCGATATTTGAGTTACAGACACACCCTTCAAAAAATCTATGGGTGACGTCACAGAGACATTTGTCTCGAGATCTAAATCACCATCTCCACTATCGGCAATCCCTAACAGTTACCAACGTGTCCAGAAAAGCATGAATCACCTCAGACCAATGGGCATTTCATTTCTCTGAGCTGTTATTTTTATACAACTGGTCTATTTTCACTCCCACCTTGTGGCTCTGAAGCACAAGCTGCATATGTGACTCTGCACATGCATTTATTTATTCAGGACTGCTCAGAAACTAACATTAATCTTTCCGTACCCTGCGCATACAGGAGGCTAGATTATTATAAATACACACATATACAGACACAACATTGAGGGGCAGAGAGGCAGTGATCCAGAACCAGAGCGAGGGAGTGAGGAGCGTACGTGTGCAGCCACAGAGTGAGCACTACCAAATATTCAATGAAAATAAATGGAGTCTGGCTGCTGTCACTTGACTTCTGATGCATGTCCCATGGACATTGCATCAGCTGCAGGTCCACAACTGAAACAGAGCTGGACTGTGAACATTCAGATTCTGTAGCACTTTCCCGATTTGTTCCTAATATGCACTTTTCTTCACTTTCATATATCTCTGGATAGAAGCATCTTTCACATTCATGAATGTTAAATCTGAGTTTTGCAGCTCAGAAGTGGCTGCATTACAGATGAGTGCTGGGTGCACGTAGGAGTGTTTTTTCTTTCTATAATGACATGCTGTTGGATATCATGTTCCATGACACGCCCACATCTATTGAAACCCTCTGTCTCGGGCTCTTGTCTCCGCCCCTGGCTGCCACATATACAGATCCCAGAAAGGCCACAGCCAAGAATAACCTCACCTCCAGTTCCTCTGTGAGGCATCTGTATTGCTCATGTGCTGACTTCTCTGTGCTGACTGCTGCCGACCGACACACTGTGACAATGGTGGTCTTTGTGTGTGGGTAGTTCCAGAAGGTGAGCAGCAAAACTAGGCTAGATGGTGGGCCTGACATTATAGAAACAGGAAGTCAGATGCTTCTGAAATCTCTAGTTTAGCCCATTTTGCCCAAAATCATTGGGGGCAGGGTGATTGAAGCTATTTATAGTTGGTGGCTTCTGGTTTGGTGAAATTAGATCATTGCAGTGATGGTGCACTCTAAGTTAAAGTCAGCCCAGGGTTACGTGCATGTAATCAAGAAGTTGCAGCAAAACAGATGTCATGTCCTCCATCACTGTTCTTGCACAGATGGAACTATACAGCATTGTAGTGTTGTAAGTCCACAGAATGCATTCGAGGGATTTAGTTTGTCTGCCGCATTCAACATCCTCTCTCCTTTTGGAATCCTTCATAGAATGAGGAGACCTACCTGGTGTAGTGATGGAAATACAACATAATGTGTGAAAATGGAATTCATCAGATTAAGTTCAGGGCCCGGTTTCATTAAGCAGTCTAATCTTGTTCAGTCGAATAAACTGACTTAGTTGACTAATTTTTTGACTTCAGTCATTGCACAAAGGGCTTAGTCGGCTAAAGTTTCATGATTCCGACTAAAGTTTTTAGCCTGGTACAGAGGAGGCTGACCTTATTTCACTCAAAAAAAACTTCAGTGTCTTACCTCAAAAAATGGCAGCTATCATGTACCACCACTTGATGGACCACTCCAGAGAACCCCTATGTCGCTCGTATTCCTCCAGAAGGAGAGCTTCTTCTGCTTTTGGCCATGGTTGTAGCAGATGACTGTCATGATGTGTTTGTGACAGTTCTCACATGAGCCACCAAGCGTTGCTGTTACGCTGAGCAACATTGTGTGCGCAGAAAGCCTTGATGGAAGTGTAGAAGAAGAAATTGAAGAGTGAAACAGCTACACTAAGAGCTAAGCACGTCATTTTGCTGTTCATATGGGTGTGTAAATGTTAATAAAGCCAGTTAATGAAACAAAGGCTGGATAGTTCATGACAAAGACCAACCCAGAAGTAAACAAAACTGTCATGCATTGGAGCCGTCTCTTGGCAATGGCATGCGCCAGGCCGTTATGCCCGTGAAAACCATCGACTAAGGTAAGACGACTAATCTACAACTTTAACCATCGATGTGAAACGGTGATTAGACAGATAATCTTGGGCGACTAACCATAGTTGACTAAGAAAGTTTAGTAGACTGAATGATTAGACTGCTTTATGAAACCGGGTCCAGGTGTCACTGTGGGAGATGAACTGTAAGTGCCAGCATCCTCAGTGGCCTTAGTAGATATATGCGATGGGAAAGACAAATCATCACATGGAGAGGGAGATGGGCTGCAAGAAGGGTGGACAGAAGACGCTTTGGGAAAACACATACTTCTTAGAAGAAAAAACAAAATAACCAGAGACTGTCACTGGACAATCCCGATTATACTTCTCCTAAATGAACTGCCTTCCGAGGCTAACAAGTTCCATCTACCTGAAACAACTGGTTTTGAGGCACCAGAGACCCGCCTTCACCCCTTCTCCTGTTAGTAGAAGCAGTTTCGTCGGGCTTATAAGCTAAGCCACAAGCGCAGGCCAGGAGCTGGACTTGGTTGTCAGAGGCTATTTGAGACGCATGCCATATGAGAGCACTTAGGCAGCGGGAGCTTGTCCCCACTACCACCCCTGGCTGTAACAACCTCGGAACCAAAAAAACTTTATTTACCACAGTTTCCAGAGCCATGACCACAGATAATGCCATTTTTCTTGCCATCGCACAAGCATCCTCTGAAACTGTTCATTGATGATGCTGATGACTGTGTTGAGGAGGGCCAGTGACCAACATCTTAGTCTTTCCTGAGTTTAGAACTCAGACTTCATATGACATGTTTTACCACAGCTTTCAGTTGGATGGATTTGTTTAGAAAAGAGTTTTCCCATAGACTTGTGCCAAAATCCAGAATTGTGACACCCTCAGGCATTTTTGGGACAAAGTTGGCAACCAGTCTTACTTTGTCAATTGGGTGTGCTGAATTCAAATCTGCAATATGCCAAGCTCTATCTGACCTCTGTTGACCTCTAGAGGTCATTGACCTTTGTGACCATAAGCACCCCATTGGAACCTAGTTTCTCAGCTTCATAAGCAATCAAATGGAATGAAGTGATAAATAAACTGAACAAATGGCCATTTTATATCAATTGTTTGGTGCTGAATTAAAACTTTTTTATTTTCAGAATTCTATATGACCTGGTGACCTCTAGAGGTCATTGACCTTTACGACAAAAACGGCAAGCTGAAAACAGATTTTTGATTTGATAAATCAATTGACTGCAGTAATATGATGTATGAAATAGGAAATTGGTCTTATTTTGCCAATCTGGACATGCATATGTGCAATGGTCTATGCAGTTGTGCTTTCATACTGACACATGAGTGAACGCTACATCAATCCTACTTCAGCTTTAGAATCAATATTTCTTAAGTTCTTTTGCAAAATCTTGACGACCATAATTTGACATCAGTGTACAACCATATTTACTCTGCTTTGTTTCTGCAAACATTGCCAGAGGTTTGGCAACGACATGCAGCAGTACACTGGAGTTTGTTTTTCCTGCAGTTGCAGTTCTTCCTTTGACACTGCGTGGTGCAGCCACATGTCACAAGATTGACGACAGTCTGTGGCACAGAGGGAAGGGAAGAGAGAACTGACAAAAGAGCATCTTTCTCAATTCGCCAACCCATAGTTTCTGGTGGAGGGAGTGCAGGTTTTTGTTGATTTGCTTGGATGCATACAGCTGCTTGATAGTCTGCCCTCTTGATATGGAAAGACAAGGCATCCTGGCTTGGTGGTAAAGCCTCCAGAGGAACAGCTTGAGGAAACAGTGATTCCCTGGCACTGTTTGATGAGGTGTACAAGCCAGCTTTGAAAACCTTGCAAATAAAGGCTTCTCTTTCAAGTTCGTTCAGAAGATTGTGGTGCTCCATGAAGACTATGAAACAAGATTTCTGGGAATGTCCAACCAAGAAAGACGTACAGATGTGATTGCATGGAAGGCTGGCAGGGAACTGAGCAAAGCACCATCAAGGTTCTCAGCCACTGTATGCATTGGAATGAATTTCTGCTTCTTTGAGGTGCCTGCCTTCATCCATACTTTATCACAGCTGATGCTGGCAAAATGCGCTAAAAGAAGAACCAAAACATCTGTGTCTCTTGAGGCCACAACAATAGCTTTGTTCTTGGTGCAGTGGAGCACCATCCTGGTGTCTTCCTTTTCATGTCTAGCCTCAAGTTCTTCCACATTCACATCAGACGTTGATGCCTCAATGTGCTCTTCATCAGTGAATCCACCAGCAGCAACAACAGTTTTGTTAGATGGAGCCTGAAGTAACAACTGTTGAAAGAGATATCTAGCAAGGTCTGCCTTGTTGTCCTCACTGGCATTGAAATTGTCCCACTTCAGAGGCAGTGGTACATTCCTGTCTTTGATCTTTTGACGAAATGGAACTGTCTTTGTTGGGAAAGTGTAGTGACACGGACCCACAACAGGGGGCGTAAATGGACAATGGATGAGCCAAAAACAACAATTTACTGTTGTGAATGTGCACAACGAAATACAGACACCTCCACCTTTAATCCAGAAACTAGGCACGCGCTGCCGGACAACTGCCACGGTTCTTCGCACCCCTGGGTGACAAGAGAGCTTGAAACCGTGACAGAAGTCCAGGACTGCAGCTCTGGCCTCTGGTGAGATGTACAGTCGGTTCTTCGGGCCGGTCCCCGGGTCCGGGCTCCGTGCCAGGGCCTCCCGGACGGTCTTCTCCACGTCCCAGGTGAGGGTGGCCACGATAGTGGACTCGGGGATGATTGGTTCTGGAGGATCTGACAGCTCCGTTTTGACCTCCTCTTCATGTACCCGGGACAAGGCGTCGGATCTCTGGTTCTTGGTCCCGGGGCGGTAGGTGTTCTGGAAGTCAAAACGCCCGAAGAACAGTGACCAGCGGGCTTGCCTGGGGTTCAGACGCCTGGCGGTCTGGATGTACTCCAGGTTCCGATGGTCCGTGAAAACCGTGAATGGCACCGCAGCTCTCTCCAACAGGTGTCTCCATTCCTCAAGAGCCTCCTTCACTGCAAGGAGTTCCTGATTGCCCACATCATAGTTCCGTTCTGCCGGGGTCAACCTGCGGGAAAAATAGGCACAATGGTGGAGGACCTTATCGGACTCCCTGCTCTGGGACAGCACGGCTCCTGTGCCTGAGTCAGAGGCATCCACTTCAACGACGAACTGGCGGCTAGGATCGGGATTCACCAGAACTGGTGCAGTCGAGAACCGGCGTTTCAACTCCCTAAATGCGGCTTTGCACCGATACAACCAGGTGAAGGGGACTTTTGAGGAGGTCAGGGCTGTTAGGGGACTAACCACCTGACTGTAGCCCTTAATGAACCTCCTGTAGAAATTTGCAAAGCCGAGGAACTGTTGCAGCTTCCTACGGCTTGTCGGTTGGGGCCAATCTCGCCAATCACCGCAACCTTAGCCGGATCAGGGGCGACGGAGTTGGAGGAGATTATGAACCCCATGAAGGACAAAGAAGTGCGGTGGAACTCGCACTTCTCACCCTTCACAAACAGCCGGTTCTCCAACAGCTGCTGCAGGACCTGACGTTCATGCTTAACATGAGTCTCAGGATCCGGGGAAAAGATGAGTATATTGTCCAGGTATATGAAGACGAAACGGTGCAGGAAGTCCCGCAAAATGTCGTTTACCAAGGCTTGGAACGTCGCGGGGGCGTTGGTGAGGCCGAACGGCATGACCAGGTACTCAAAGTGACCTAATGGGGTGTTAAATGCCGTCTTCCACTCGTCTCCCTTCCGGATCCGAACCAGGTGGTACGCATTCCTAAGATCCAGTTTAGTGAAAATTTTGGCTCCATGCAGGGGCATGAACACTGAATCTAACAGGGGCAACGGGTATCGATTGCGAACCGTAATCTCGTTCAGCCCTCTGTAATCAATGCATGGACAGAGTCCGTCGTCTTTCTTGCCCACAAAAAAGAAACCAGCACCCATCGGGGAGGTGGAGTTCCGGATCAACCCGGCAGCTAACGAGTCCCGGATGTAGGTTTACATTGATTCGCGCTCTGGACGTGAGAGGTTGTACAGTCTACTGGACGGGTACTCAACGCCCGGGATCAAATCAATGGCGCAATCGTACGGACGGTGCGGGGGAAGAGTGAGTGCCAGATCTTTGCTGAAGACGTCAGAAAGATCGTGGTACTCCTCAGGCACCGCTGTCAGATTGGGGGGGACTTTTACCTCCTTGTTAGCAGTCAAATGGGGGGAACCGAGGATCCTAAACACTCCCGGTGGCAGGTTTCGCTCCACTGAGCCACAACCCCAGACGGCCAGTCAATCCGGGGATTGTGTTTAATCATCCATGGGAAGCCCAAAATGAATCAGGAGGTAGAAGGAGTTAAATAAAACTCAATCTCCTCCCGATGATTCCCGGACAACCAGAGTTACTGGTTGTGTCTTGTGTGTGATTAAAGGAAGAAGGGTGCCATCTAGCGCCCGCACCTTCAATGGTGAAGGGAGCGCCACTAGAGGGAGCCCTACTTCCCTTGCCCATCTGCTGTCCAGCAGATTCCCTTCTGACCCCGTGTCCACCAGTGCTGGGGCTTGAAGGGTTAGATCCCCACTCAGGATCGTAACTGGGAGGCGTGCAGATATGCGTGTGTGTCCCACTTGAATGTTATGACCCACTCTTAGCCCAGTCTCTAAACGCGAGTGTTGTCGTTTTGGCCGTTTGGGGCAGTTTCTCTGTATGTGCTCTTTTGAGCTGCAGAGAAAACACTCCCCGCGGGCCAGCCTCCTCAGTCTGTCATCTGATCTTATTTTGGCCCTGCTCGTTTCCCTAGCAACGTCAGCAGGGGGAGCTGTTACCACACGGAGCACTGAGGAGGTGGAAGGTGGGGACGGCGGCGCCTTTTCGGACCCAGAAGGGAGAGGGACGGCTCGTGCCCAGCCACATCCTTCATCTCGCTCCCGACGACGTTCTTCTAATCGATTGTCTAATCGTATGACCAGGTCGATAAGCCCGTCTAAATCCCGCGGCTCGTCCTTAGCCACCAGATGCTCCTTTAGGACCAAAGACAGTCCGTTTACAAAGGCGGCACGGAGTGCAGCAGTATTCCAGCCGGACCTCACAGCCGCGATGCGGAAGTCGACTGCATACTCGGCTGCACTCCGACGCCCCTGTCTCATCGACAGTAGCACTGTTGAAGCGTTTTCGCCTCTATTTGGGTGATCGAACACCAGTCTGAACTCCCTCACAAACTCAGTATATATCGATAGAAGCCGTGAGTTCTGCTCCCAGAGCGCCGTAGCCCAGGAGCGTGCCTCACCTTGAAGCAAATTAATAACATAAGCCACCCGGCTAAAGTCCGACGCGTACATGACGGGACGCTGTGCAAAGACGAGCGAACACTGCATTAAGAAGTCTGCGCATGTCTCTACACAACCTCCGTACGGTTCCGGGGGACTTATGTATGCTTCAGGGGACGGTGGGAGGGTTCGTTGAACGACCACTGGAATCTCTGTATCCGGCACCAGAACAGCAGGAGGAGGAGCTGCAGCTGCGCCCCGTGTGGGTGCTTCCACCTGTGCGGTGAGAGCCTCCATCCTGCGATTAAGTATTGCGCTCTGCTCGGTCACTAAGTTCAGCCGAGCAGTGAAGGCAGTTAAGATTTGCTGCCACTCGCCTAACATGCCTCCTGCTGGTGCCTGTGCACCCTGCTCTTCCATTGGTTGTTCAAACGTTGGTTGACGTCCCTCGGAGTCCATGACGTTGGCCAAGATATCCCGTTGGGATAGTGTAGTGACACAGACCCACAACAGGGGGCGTAAATGAATGGACAATGGATGAGCCAAAAACAACAATTTACTGTTGTGAATGTGCACAACGAAATACAGACAATCACAGAATTTGTATGCAATCAATATACAAAGGTGACATGTGGGCAGGCTCGAGGATAGAAGACGTCTGTCCAGAGAAGAGCCGGGCCCCACACGATTTCCACTGCCAACGGGTCTGAAGCACACCGGAGCCGCCAAGTCCCGAGTCCCCAGGAGGCCACCGTCTCCAGCTGTCAGACCTGGTACTGCTGGCAGGAAGCAGAAACAGTTAATGGTGGGTGTGTGTGTACACACCCAGTAAACAGTCAGCAAACACGTTCGTTCTGTAGTCGGGTGGGAAAAACACCTCCACCTTTAATCCAGAAACTAGGCACGTGCAGAAATCTGTGAGTACTTATCCAAATTTGGCGTGGGGAGCGAAACCGTCAGCCCTCCACGTACCACAAACCCAGCCTCCAGCTGCAAGCAGTCACCAACTGCAAAAGTACAGATGCAAAAACG
This sequence comes from Thalassophryne amazonica, assembly GCF_902500255.1. Classification (NCBI taxonomy): domain Eukaryota; kingdom Metazoa; phylum Chordata; class Actinopteri; order Batrachoidiformes; family Batrachoididae; genus Thalassophryne; species Thalassophryne amazonica. Next base: position 55,620,105 of record NC_047105.1, on the reverse strand, counting down.
GTCAGGAATACAGCAGAGCAGTTTACCTATTTGTCTCGGCAGGGAGGTGGAGTTGCTGCACGGCTTTTATGGAGATGGTGATGAGGTGGTGATGAGTGACAGCTGTCAGGTGGTGATAAGAGACAGCTGTCATTCCCGGCTGCTCCCGTGAGGCGGCTGCGCCCTCTCGTGCCTGAAGCCCGCACTTCAGGCAGGGCGCCCTCTGGTGGTGGGCCAGCAGTACCTCCTCTTCAGCGGCCCACACAACAGTCTTCTTGGTACATTTGGTACGAGTGCCAGACGTTGACAGGTCATATTATCTATCAAATACAATGTGTATGTGCTTGAAAGGTTCCCCAGCTTTCGTATGATAGACATCACAAATGATTCTGCCAAATCTCCAAAAGATTTGGCTTTTGGAGTCTTACCAAGTGCAACCACATGTGCCTGACCATCAACAATCAAGGTTGCATTGGTGCCTAATTCAGCTCTTTATAGTGTTTGAGGACAGGGTACATTGCTGAGCAGTGACTCCATCAAGACAGATTTTGTCCAGATCAGAGATTGCCTGTCATGCCAGCAAGGGAAGGTGGTGTTGGAAGTAATTCATACTGCAAGATTTCCTCCAAATTCAAATGCCTCCCAGCCTGAGAAGAAGTGAGGACCCTCTGAAGGAATTTTCTATCTTCACCAGGCTATAAAGTCAAGAATCTATGTTTAGGTTGTTGTTTTTGTCCTAAAGGTCAATGACCTCTGAAGGTCACCAGAGGTAATATAGAATTCTGAAAATGAAAAATTTTAATTCAGCACCAAACAGTTGATATATAATGGCCATTTGTTCAGTTTATTCACCACTTCAAAGCATTTGATTGCTTATGAAGCTGAGAAACTAGGTTCCGATGGGGCGCTTAGGGTCACAAAGTTCAATGACCACTAGAGGTCAACAGGGGTCAGATAGAGCTTGACATATTGCACATTTGTATTCAGCACACCCAAACTGACAAAGTAAGACTGGTTGCCAACTTTGTCCCAAAAATGCCTGAACCTTTCTAAATATCCACAATTTTCGATTTTGGCACCAGTCTAACTTGAACTTCAGGACAAAAAGTACTGTGTATTTTCCATTTATGCCTGCTGTAAATGCACACAATGAGCCAAGTCAGGTGTGTTCCATTGTTGGCAGCTGTCGATTGGATGAACACACCTCACTGAGCTCATATGGTCTGAGTGGATCAGGGACAAATGCAAAACATGCAGTACTTTTTTATACTTCTACATAAATATAATATAGAGAATACAGAAAAAGAAAGCAGGATTGTAAGAATTCTAATCCTGGGAGCTTGATACAGTAAAAGGATCAGAGATTTAACTGTCCCTTTTGTGTTGTTTCACAGGTTTCTGCTGTCTGCAGTAGCAGTGCTGTCGTCTTACTCTATTCATCTGCTGCTCAAATCCTCTGGCGTTGTGGGTAAGATTGTCCATGCCTTTGGCTTTTATATTTCAATAATCGGAATTAGCATTAATACAGGGAAAGTCAGCATGGTTGGTAAATAAAGGCAGACTTTGCCCAGAAATGTCATCCATATCCTTGTTAAACAGTAACAATATTACATTTATATAATCAAATTAGCATTATATTAATTTGTTGGTTCAAACTTGCCTTGGTTTTATGAAAACCTGTCAGCACTACGTTTGATTGGTACTCCGAGAATGATTTTCAACTTTCAAGGAACAAATAGATTAAATTAAAGGGATGCCAACTCTGCGTGCAGTGCACACTGGGATATATCCATGTCTGATAGCTCTTGTTAGTAATACATGCAAGCTTTTGAGTGTGCACAGTGTTTTGATTACAAAAGAATAGTGGCGATAATTTGTTTCTTAGAATTCTCTAATTTTGTGTTGAAAGATTACATATATTTTTATTATTCTCTCATTCAAAAAGCGGACTCATTTATAAGCAGGGAACATAGTAACCTCAAAGAAATTGAGATATCTGTCCATCCATCCATCCATCCATCCATCCATCCATTTTCTATACCCGCTTACTCCAATTAAGGGTCATGGGAGGGGGAGAGATTGAGATATCGTGAACATTATTTTTTTTTTCCAAACATGGCTTCCTTTTTTTGATTTTCTTGTGATTTCCTTATGACATCACTTATAGCAATCGATGAGAAGTATTTTGTTGATCAATATAAACTTTAGATAATTTCTGTTGCACTATTGGCTGCAGAGATATAGCACTAAATGTGTTTATCAAATCATGTTTTTGTCGACCTTGACCTTAACCTTTGTTTGATCCTCTCCATAAGATCAAATCAAATCAAATCAATTTAATTTATATAGCGCCAAATCACAACAAACAGTTGCCCCAAGGCGCTTCATATTGCAAGGCAAAAGCCATACAATAATCACAGAAAAACCCCAACAGTCAAAACGACCCCCTATGAGCAAGCACTTGGCGACAGTGGGAAGGAAAAACTCCCTTTTAACAGGAAGAAACCTCCAGCAGAACCAGGCTCAGGGAGGGGCAGTCTTCTGCTGGGACTGGTTGAGGCTGAGGGAGAGAACCAGGAAAAAGACATGCTGTGGAGGGGAGCAGAGATCAATAACTAATGATTAAATGCAGAGTGGTGCATACAGAGCAAAAAGAGAAAGAAACAGTGCATCATGGGAACCCCCCAGCAGTCTAAGTCTATAGCAGCATAACTAAGGGATGGTTCAGGGTCACCTGATCCAACCCTAACTATAAGCTTTAGCAAAAAGGAAAGTTTTAAGCCTAATCTTAAAAGTAGAGAGGGTGTCTGTCTCCCTGATCTGAATTGGGAGCTGGTTCCACAGGAGAGGAGCCTGAAAGCTGAAGGCTCTGCCTCCCATTCTACTCTTACAAACCCTAGGAACTACAAGTAAGCCTGCAGTCTGAGAGCAAAGCGCTCTATTGGGGTGATATGGTACTACGAGGTCCCTAAAATAAGATGGGACCTGATTATTCAAAACCTTATAAGTAAGAAGAAGAATTTTAAATTCTATTCTAGAATTAACAGGAAGCCAATGAAGAGAGGCCAATATGGGTGAGATATGCTCTCTCCTTCTAGTCCCCGTTAGTACTCTAGCTGCAGCATTTTGAATTAACTGAAGGCTTTTTAGGGAACTTTTACGACAACCTGATAATAATGAATTACAATAGTCCAGCCTAGAGGAAATAAATGCATGAATTAGTTTTTCAGCATCACTCTGAGACAAGACCTTTCTAATTTTAAAGATATTGCGTAAATGCAAAAAAGCAGTCCTACATATTTGTTTAATATGCGCTTTGAATGACATATCCTGATCAAAAATTACTCCAAGATTTCTCACAGTATTACTAGAGGTCAGGGTAATGCCATCCAGAGTAAGGATCTGATTAGACACCATGTTTCTAAGATTTGTGGGGCCAAGTACAATAACTTCAGTTTTATCTGAGTTTAAATGCAGGAAATTAGAGGTCATCCATGTCTTTATGTCTGTAAGACAATCCTGCAGTTTAGCTAATTGGTGTGTGTCCTCTGGCTTCATGGATAGATAAAGCTGGGTATCATCTGCGTAACAATGAAAATTTAAGCAATACCGTCTAATAATACTGCCTAAGGGAAGCATGTATAAAGTGAATAAAATTGGTCCTAGCACAGAACCTTGTGGAACTCCATAATTAACTTTAGTCTGTGAAGAAGATTCCCCATTTACATGAACAAATTGTAATCTATTAGACAAATATGATTCAAACCACCGCAGCGCAGTGCCTTTAATACCTATGGCATGCTCTAATCTCTGTAATAAAATTTTATGGTCAACAGTATCAAAAGCAGCACTGAGGTCTAACAGAACAAGCACAGAGATGAGTCCACTGTCCGAGGCCATAAGAAGATCATTTGTAACCTTCACTAATGCTGTTTCTGTACTATGATGAATTCTAAAACCTGACTGAAACTCTTCAAATAGACCAATCCTCTGCAGATGATCAGTTAGCTGTTTTACAGCTACCCTTTCAAGAATTTTTGAGAGAAAAGGAAGGTTGGAGATTGGCCTATAATTAGCTAAGATAGCTGGGTCAAGTGATGGCTTTTTAAGTAATGGTTTAATTACTGCCACCTTAAAAGCCTGTGGTACATACCCAACTAATAAAGATAGATTGATCATATTTAAGATCGAAGCATTAATTAATGGTAGGGCTTCCTTGAGCAGCCTGGTAGGAATGGGGTCTAATAAACATGTTGATGGTTTGGATGAAGTAACTAATGAAAATAACTCAGACAGAACAATCTGAGAGAAAGAGTCTAACCAAATACCGGCATCACTGAAAGCAGCCAAAGATAACGATACATCTTTGGGATGGTTATGAGTCATTTTTTCTCTAATAGTTAAAATTTTGTTAGCAAAGAAAGTCATGAAGTCATTACTAGTTAAAGTTAATGGAATACTCAGCTCAATAGAGCTCTGACTCTTTGTCAGCCTGGCTACAGTGCTGAAAAGAAACCTGGGGTTGTTCTTATTTTCTTCAATTAGTGATGAGTAGAAAGATGTCCTAGCTTTACGGAGGGCTTTTTTATAGAGCAACAGACTCTTTTTCCAGGCTAAGTGAAGATCTTCTAAATTAGTGAGACGCCATTTCCTCTCCAACTTACGGGTTATCTGCTTTAAGCTACGAGTTTGTGAGTTATACCACGGAGTCAGGCACTTCTGATTTAAAGCTCTCTCTTTCAGAGGAGCTACAGCATCCAAAGTTGTCTTCAATGAGGGTGTAAAATTATTGACGAGATACTCTATCTCACTCACAGAGTTTAGGTAGCTACTCTGCACTGTGTTGTTATATGGCATTAGAGAACATAAAGAAGGAATCATATCCTTAAACCTAGTTACAGCGCTTTCTGAAAGACTTCTAGTGTAATGAAACTTATTCCCCACTGCTGGGTAGTCCATCAGAGTAAATGTAAATGTTATTAAGAAATGATCAGACAGAAGGGAGTTTTCAGGGAATACTGTTAAGTCTTCTATTTCCATACCATAAGTCAGAACAAGATCTAAGATATGATTAAAGTGGTGGGTGGACTCATTTACATTTTGAGCAAAGCCAATAGAGTCTAATAATAGATTAAATGCAGTGTTGAGGCTGTCATTCTCAGCATCTGTGTGGATGTTAAAATCGCCCACTATAATTATCTTATCTGAGCTAAGCACTAAGTCAGACAAAAGGTCTGAAAATTCACAGAGAAACTCACAGTAACGACCAGGTGGACGATAGATAATAACAAATAAAACTGGTTTTTGGGACTTCCAATTTGGATGGACAAGACTAAGAGTCAAGCTTTCAAATGAATTAAAGCTCTGTCTGGGTTTTTGATTAATTAATAAGCTGGAATGGAAGATTGCTGCTAATCCTCCGCCTCGGCCTGTGCTACGAGCATTCTGACAGTTAGTGTGACTCGGGGGTGTTGACTCATTTAAACTAACATATTCATCCTGCTGTAACCAGGTTTCTGTAAGGCAGAATAAATCAATATGTTGATCAATTATTATATCATTTACCAACAGGGACTTAGAAGAGAGAGACCTAATGTTTAATAGACCACATTTAACTGTTTTAGTCTGTGGTGCAGTTGAAGGTGCTATATTATTTTTTCTTTTTGAATTTTTATGCTTAAATAGATTTTTGCTGGTTATTGGTGGTCTGGGAGCAGGCACCGTCTCTACGGGGATGAGGTAATGAGGGGATGGCAGGGGGAGAGAAGCTGCAGAGAGGTGTGTAAGACTACAACTCTGCTTCCTGGTCCCAACCCTGGATAGTCACGGTTTGGAGGATTTAAGAAAATTGGCCAGATTTCTAGAAATGAGAGCTGCTCCATCCAAAGTGGGATGGATGCCGTCTCTCCTAACAAGACCAGGTTTTCCCCAGAAGCTTTGCCAATTATCTATGAAGCCCACCTCATTTTTTTGACACCACTCAGACAGCCAGCAATTCAAGGAGAACATGCGGCTAGACATGTCACTCCCGGTCCGATTGGGGAGGGGCCCAGAGAAAACTACAGAGTCCGACATTGTTTTTGCAAAGTTACACACCGATTCAATGTTAATTTTAGTGACCTCCGATTGGCGTAACCGGGTGTCATTACTGCCGACGTGAATTACAATCTTACCAAATTTACGCTTAGCCTTAGCCAGCAGTTTCAAATTTCCTTCAATGTCGCCTGCTCTGGCCCCCGGAAGACAATTGACTATGGTTGCTGGTGTCGCTAACTTCACATTTCTCAAAACAGAGTCGCCAATAACCAGAGTTTGATCCTCGGCGGGTGTGTCGTCGAGTGGGGAAAAAACGGTTAGAAATGTGAACGGGTTGGCGGTGTACACGGGGCTTCTGTTTAGGGCTACGCTTCCTCCTCACAGTCACCCAGTCGGCCTGCTTTCCCGACTGCTCGGGATCTGCCAGGGGGGAACTAACGGCGGCTAAGCTACCTTGGTCCGCACCGACTACAGGGGCCTGGCTAGCTGTAGAATTTTCCACGGTGCAGAGCCGAGTCTCCAATTCGCCCAGCTTGGCCTCCAAAGCTACGAATAAGCTACACTTATTACAAGTACCGTTACTGCTAAAGGAGGCCGAGGAATAACTAAACATTTCACACCCAGAGCAGAAAAGTGCGGGAGAGACAGGAGAAGCCGCCATGCTAAACCGGCTAAGAGCTAGTAGTTGCGCTAAGCTAGCGGATTCCTAAAAACACGCAAAGTGAATAATGTGTAAATAATTTAGAGGTGATTCAGCAGAAGGAGTGCTTTAGTTAAGGCACATGAAGATTACACTGGGAAACAAATCGTAATCTAGATAACTAGATCAATCTAACTGCGCAGATTAAACAGCTAACAGATACAGCAAAACACCGCTGTGCTCCGGAACAGGAAGTGATACAATACCGCAGTGAGAGCCAACCACCAGTAGAGGCAAAAACTTTATAGATAGCATCGTGAGATATCTGCCCAAGTATTGTTCCCGCCAAGTTTAGTGAAAATCCGTCGAGCCATTTATTAGTTATCTTGTTTACAGTCAGTCAGACAGACAGGCACACACAGACAGATTACAGTGCCCTGCTTCACCGTGTCATTTTGTTGTTATTGTGGTTTTCACACTCAGCAACCATGTATAAATTGCAAGTAGGATTGTTTAGATACATGACAACAAATCTGAATTGAAAACAGTTATAGAAGAAAATAAAAGTAAACACTTGAACCTCAGGGAGCTTTGGTGGCCAGTATCCACATAAACGGTCTCACAGGTTAGTGCAAGTCTTTTAACACAACATAAAACCTCTCATTTGAGTCGCTTTGTCAGTAACCTCTTACCTAATCGTATGCAATACGTGTAAAACCGTAGCTGCCTCTAACGCTTGTTGCTAGAACTATTTGCGCACACCAGCAGCAGAAAAACAGAGTGTGCCCTGTGAGAGCCCATTGAACCCTCTCGTGGCAGGTGTCAGCCATATTCCAGCTGACACACACGAACATCTCACACCGCTCGTTTGGCACTTACAAAATGTGTGGCCATTTGCGCTGTTAACACGACAACAGTCAGCAGATGATCACTGTTTAGCTGGCAGTGAAATTTGCCTAGTGCCCCACGAGAGTGTTGCTTTGCAAACAGACACAGTGATATGTTGGTGTGTGCACTGAACTGACAGGGGGTGTGTCCACGGAGAGGAGCAGCTGTGGAGATGTATGGTTCTGGACGTCACGGCTGGGGCACATGTACCGTGTTTGAACGGACATGAACTAACAACTGTCCACTGTGACGTCTGTCTGCTTGCTGTCCTCACGTGGACATACACAAAAACATATATTGCTGTTGCAATGGGCTGCATCGAGCACACGCATGTCCCGCACATTGACAGGCTACCCCAGGTGATCCGGAACGTGCTCGCACTGTGTTCCCGCATGCACAAACCGTCGCAGCAGCATCGTGCACGCCCGCCCGTCGGCGCAATGTTTTCATGGTTGGCTCATACGAGCTGTTCCACCATTTATTATATGGTATGTGATTTTGCCAACTTCTGATTCGCCCATTCGCCACTTTCTGAGCTGTACCACATGCCGAGTTGACCGCTGGTGGAGCCGAGTACACCTCGTGTGCAGCGTAGTGCTAGCCAATCGAGCGACGCCTTCTATCGATAATGACCAATCAGATAACACGATACAACGCCTACTTTAGCCCGCTTCAAGTTGCGTCATGCGTCGTCATGACGACGCCGTGTGCACAATGCGGTAAAAACTAAGGGCACAGAAAAAAAAAATGCTGCTGGTTGCAGTTGCTGCAGCAGCTCCTCAGTCTTCTCTCACAAATGTGTTTAAATACAGTCGTGTGCGCAGGTATGAAAGGGGCTTTAGAGATTGTGCTCATGAAGTATTTTGGACCTGTTGGTTAATACTAAAGAGCTGAAACTTGAGATTGATTTTTCAGTTTTAGTATGTTTGACAAACTCTCAATTTTCTTGTTTTACCATATAATAAAACAGTTATAGACTTTTGATTTCGGTGTACCCGTGATTATGCGGACCTGGTCAGGATGGGGTTCACTGAGGCCTTGGCTGAGGTCCGCATAATCACGGGTACACCGAAATCAAAAGTCTATAATGGTATAGAGTCACCCTGAGTTGTACTTATTCATACTATGTGTGAAGGGGCCTAACAGTTTACCTGGAGCACTGCAGCTAAAAGTGACTGACAGATGACACTGATGGGGTTATTTCAGGTTATGCCCAAATCCGGCCCACACCAATGAAGGAGATAAGTACAAGTCCTTTTCATCCAGCGACTAACTTTGTGCTCAGATTACGTGCTCTCTGAATAGCACCATTGAGTGAGTCACAACCTTCAATGGATCTCCGTTATGCCCTGTAGACTGTGTGTAATAGACTGTCAAGTTAAGCCCCTTACTCTTTAATTTTTAAAACCTGCCAAGTATGTTTTCTATATGAAACTGCTTGTATGAACCAAAAATAAGCTGCTTTAATAACTGGTAACTACATCAACTTTATTGGTATCTCACGTGTTAAAACAAACTGGCCTGGATGTGGACATCCAAGATTCTGGGTCTAAGTCAAGGAGCAAATGTTGTGAAGTTATTCTAAACATTAAACTGAACAGTATTTTAGGTAATTACAGCATATATATTCTTACATACCAATATGATGAGTACTGTAGGGTACTAATCAGTTTAGGTTAGGGTGAAAATGACCAGTCATCAATAAAATGCTTATAATATGAATATGTAACACTGCTCTACAAATTTTAAGAAGTTGTCTGCTTCAGAAATATAATGTGCTATTTACGATGGATTTTGGCACGCTGAATTCAAATATGACAATAAAAATGACTGGTTGGCTACTGTTTCTAAGATATTTAAGTTTTTACATTTTAAGTCTACATAATTATATTGTGTTGATAGTACAGTTTTCATGATAAATCATACACATAGGTCTTTTCATGTTTCTCTGACTGTTCATATAATAATATTTCACCTGTTATTTTTTGTAAGACTTTAAAAATCATCAAAAGGTAACCCTTAGTAGCATAGCATAGTAGTAACATGTCTTAAAACTAGAGACAATCAACCATTTCAAACATCATTTTCATTTTCAGTGTCCCAAAATTAGGGAAAGTTTGACAACATTTATTTCAGAAGCATTTCGACTGTAGGTCAGTGTAGTGGCTCATGGGAGTCCCAAATTTTGTTAATTTGAACATCTGGTTCTCTGCACTATTCGGACTGCCACAGGCAATCATGAGCAGATGGACAAAATTTAGTTGTGTTACTTTGTTACCATTTATAGACCTCCAGGTCCATACTTCAATAATTCAGCATCTCAGTCCGTGTGGTGGATGCGAGGCCATTTCAGAGTTCACACCTACCCAAAATATACAATAAGGGCTGACAGCAGCGTAAATATCGAAGATTTTGAGTCGTGGAAAGTCGATGTTTTGAAAGACTTTTGCAAAACACTGGGCTACGAAATAGGTGGTACGCGTAAGAAAGAACTTTTGGCCCTAGCTTATATACTCACTACAAAATACCCCATAGTACTAAGTGAAGAAGGTGAACAGGAGCCCATTAAAAAAGACTATAAGTCTTCTTTGTTGTTTAAAGTCAATAGTTGTCAGTTGACAATTCCTGATCCGTTACAATTGTCAGATGGTTGGGAAAACAAGACATTGGCAACAAGCAAATAGACCTCATTAACTTTTACATATATGCATATGTAAAAGTTAATGAGTATCTCATACAGAAAGATGAGCAAAACTTGCATGGCCATGAAACAATAGGGTACACAGACTGAGACCTGTCCATTTATCGATTTTTTTTTAATATATATATATATATAGAGAGAAATATATACTGTAATGTAGACATTACATGATCAAATATTTGGTTGGGTTTGTTTGGATATGTAACAGATAAAAGTAAAAATAATAATTATAACGTACTAATTTATCCAGTCAGCACATCCTTTGGGATCTTGCAATTCCATTGGAAAAGTGTATGGTAGATCGCAGATGCGACGCGCGGTACCTTGTTTGCTGTCGTGTTCTGGGCAAATTTTCTGTTTTCACTTTTGCAGCCCACACGTACCATTGTGATAACGGGCAACAAAACAATATGGATCTGTCACGCTGCTTTAACACTGCTGAAAAATGCTAATTTTACTTTAAGGGCAAGATATGAATGGCTCACACACTCAAGTAACGCAGCATTGTTTACTAAAGTGGGTAACCGTGAACATTGACTGGAATATTTGATATGAACATGGTGCATGCGTGTTGATAATGCTGATTCGGCTTATGTCTTAGACCAGTCTATTTTTGATCTGGATGGCGCAGTGGTGTAGTGGTTAGCACTGGTGCGTCACAACATTTTGGTCCTGGGATCACTTCCCACCTAGTCCTTTCTGTGTGGCATTTGCATGTCCTCCATGTGTTTGCATGGATTCCTTCTAGCTTCCTCTCTCTTCCAAAGGATTGCAGGTTAGGTGAATTCGGAACGTTAAATTGAGTACGTGTGATAGACTGGCATCCTGTCCATGGTGTACCCTGCCTGTCAACCAGTGACTGCTGGGGTCAGTACCAGCACCCCATTGACCATTAATTGGAATAAGTGGGTATAAAAAAAAATGAATGTGTGTGTGTCTGAGAGAGACAGAGACAGACATGTTTTCATGTGTAATCAAGGCAAAGTGGCAGCTGTAGAACACTGTGAGTGATTGTCTATTATTGATTGTACTTCCAGGAATCCGAGCTTATGAACAGCTGGGATACAGGGCGTTTGGTACTCCAGGAAAAATGGCCGCTGGTATCGCCATTACGCTGCAGAATATTGGATGTGAGGAGCCACTGTGACTATTTCTGTCTTTCACTGTTGTGTTTTCTTATACGCATATTGTCTGTCAACTGGCTGTCGGAGAAGACTTTGACCATTATCCTTCTTACTCACGCCTAAATACATTTTTCACATTTGTGCGATCTTTCCCCGTTGTTCTTATGTCTTGCAGCCATGTCCAGTTACCTGTACATCGTTAAGTCTGAGTTACCGCTGGTCATCCAAGCTTTTTTGAAGGCAGAGCCCAACTCTGAGTGAGTACTGATATACGAGCACTTTTTGGCTGTAACATTTGTGGTAGAAAGCATGTGAATCCTGCCTGCTGTTGACTCACAGCTCAAACAGCGTTCAGGGTCAGACTGTGGACTGTGAATGCCCAGGTTACACCATTCATGGCTTGGGTGTTGGGGGGTGTGCTGTCGCTGGTAGCTTTTTATTGGCTGAGAAGTTGGGGGGGGGGGGGGGGGGGGGGGTTCTGTCATATGTGCATAAACACATCGTAGCTGTCACTGCTGCCAACCGGTAAAGGTCACTGACATTCACGTCAGTTATTCCACAATCACAGGACGGTCTGTGTAAGGTCACGGAGGACTAGCATGTCCAAACCTCAGAAAAAAAAAAAAAACTGCTGAAAAACTTGTTCTCAGACACTTTATTAACTATGATGTATGTGAAAGAGTGATGGAGCTAAATTTCTTTCATTCATCATGTTTATACAGTAAGTCAGACAAATCATTTTGAATTTACTTGAGCTAAACCTTTCAGTATGCAACGGGACATTTTAGGAAGGCTGTTTCTATAATTGTAGTCTATCCCTGTGGGAATATTGAAATATTCACCTCCAAATTGTGCTGCATAACTCTCTTTTTTGTCCACTCACCACACTTCCTTTTCTTTGAAAATCAGATGCTGATAATCTCCAATTAAGTTCTGTCTTGAAAATCACATGTAGTTTGCATTAAGAGAATGGTCATAGAAAATTTGTTCTTCATAATCATAACAGACACGAAGATCCGACCGTGGACAATAATAATACTAATTATTATTATTATTATTTTTTTTTTTTTTTCTGATATTTTAAAATCTGCCATTCCTGAACTTCTAGGTTTCATATGTCCCTTGTAAATTTCTATTCGGTGTTTCCCAGTTGTGAAATCTTGCGCCATCTGGCGGTCCGTGACTCACCTGAGAGATTGTTTTGGCAGAGTTCCAGTTTAGGGCACAATGTAAACACACCTCATGGATTGTGAACAACAAGACAACATCAGCGCACAGCAGAAGTTTATCACAGGTGCTACATCTCCTCTAGATAACCCTCTCAAGTTGAAAGAACGTGTCATCATCATAATTGCTCATGAACTCGCTGAATCTGCGCCATCCACATCCTCACTTTGCCATTGTTTACATGCGCTGTGAGACAGCGGAACTCTGCTGGTACTGCGGTGCATTCTGGGAAGTGTAGGCGGCCGCCAGGGGCATTATGGGAAACTACGAAACACAGAATTGACACTAATGTTTTGTCCTTAAGACAGTACTTAGGGCCCCTTCACACATAGTACAAATCAGGGTGAATCACAAATGGTACACAAGGTCACATTTCTGGGACTTTTTCCCCACAATGGGGAGGGTATTCCATGCCCGATCTGTGGAAAATGCTGTGTTTCCAACTTTGGGCTCTGAAGCCATCAAAGGAGACACCAAAGACATCGCCCTCCTCCTTAGCTTTCTGAACTTCCCAGAGAGAGAGAGAGAGAGAGAGACGCTGTCATTGACAAAGTCGGACACCTGCAAGCAAGCTTCTCCAGAGTTTACTACTGACTGGGCACAGACAAGCAGCACAATTGCTACCACTAGTAACAATCTCCAAGATTATCCAAGAACACTTACATCAGAGTAAATTATGTCATGGAAGCTCAGAACCATGCACGTTTTCTTTCAATATATTGTGTTTGTCTCTACAGTACTGCATGGGCTTTTATGCTTACGGCACCTTGACACTTGCACAAATTTGATTCCTGCACTGGCACGCAATCTTGTGTCCCAGTGAGTAAACACCTCATAAACTGTGCGCAAAGAAAATTTTGAAATGTTCAAAATTTCTGGTACACATTCATTTATTTATCTCGTACGCATTCATTACACAACCTATTCGGAAACACTGCGTGTCAAAGTGTGTTATTGCGTGCAACGCATCTGAACGATTATGACGAGATGTTACATCTATAATAAACATAACTTTACAGATGCATTATCTAACTCATGAGAAGGAATGAAAATGCAACTGTTTTACCAGTCCATTACAATATATATATTATAAATAATTACCTTTAAGATGATTCCAAATGTATTCTCCACTGCACAATGTGCACAAGACAACCTGCAGCTGTAGATAATTTCTCTGTGATTCTGGGAATGATGATAGAATGGTTTCATCAGCCAAGTTCTGAGAGCATATGAGTCATTGGCTACAAAGTGATTATTTTATATAGCGTGGCGCCAAAGCAGTATACATTGGCATGACGAATTGCAGGGTCAAATTTGTGCAAGTGTCAAGGTGCCTTTAGTCACTTATACTGTTTCCTTATTATGTGTTGTCACGCAGAGTGTTAATGGCTCCTGTTCTCTCATTTTGTTTGCATACACACACACACACACACACACACACACAAAGGACAGCAGCAGGTGGTGTGACAGAGGCGTCAAATTGTGAGGGTTGTCATGAGGACAGGTCATTGCAGTGTGAGCCCTCGTCCAGCCATGCGCTCTTCATACGTACTCCTCGTGTCTCTGGATTTTAGTGTCCATTGCATCTGGAGCGTAGAACAGAAAGAGTTTCTATTCATGACCGGAGGCTGTTTAAATAGACAGTGAAGAGGTGCAGCTGAGGGACAGAGCAGTGCCCTACCCTTATGATTGCCTGGGGACAAATTTAAGCACATAGTATGTGCATCATATATGATGATTATCAAGTAAAATATTATGTGGGACAAAATGATCAGACAGAGTTGAATTACTTGTAGCTATATAAGTCAGTGGGAGTGATTTCTGTCGCATCTGAAAGCTGATCATTGGCAAGGACCTACTGGCCAAAGGTCCCATGAGGACACGACCTGTAATGTACAGTGAGGAAAATAAGTATTTGAACACCCTGCGGTTTTGCAAGTTCTCCCACTTAGAAATCATGGAGGGGTCTGAAATTTTCATCTTAGGTGTATGCCCACTGTGAGAGACACAATCTAAAAAAAAATCCGGAAATCACAATGTATGATTTTTTAATAATTTATTTGTATGTACTGCTGCAAATAAGTATTTGAACACCTACCAACCAGCAATAATTCTGGCTCACACAGACCTGTTAATTTTTCTTTAAGACGCCCTCTTATTCTGCACTCTTTACCTGTATTAATTGCACCTGTTTGAACTTGTTGCCTGCATAAAAGACACCTGTTCACACACTCAATCAGTCACACTCCAATATCTCCACCATAGCCAAGACCAAAGAGCTGTCTAAGGACACCAGGGACAAAACTGTACACCTGCACAAGGCTGGGATGGACTACAGGACAACAGGCAAGCAGCCTGATAGAAGACAACAACTGTTATGATTTATTTATTAGAAAGTGGAAGAAACACAAGATGACTGTCAATCTCCCTCGGTCCGGGATTCCATGCAAGATCTCACTTTCTGGGGTAAGGATGGTTCTGAGAAAGCTCAGAACTACACAGGAGGACCTGGTCAATGACCTGAAGACAGCTGGGACCACAGTCACAAAGATTACATTAGTAACACATGATGGTTTAAAATCCTGCAGGACAGCAAGGTCCCCCTGCTCAAGCCGCACATGTCCAGGCCCATTTGAAGTTCACCAGTGACCATCTGGATGATCCAGAGGAGGCATGGGAGAAGGTCATGTGGTCAGATGAGACCAGAATAGAGCTTTTTGGAATCAACTCCACTTACCATGTTTAGAGGATGAGAACAACCCCAAGAAAACCATCCCAACTGTGAAGCATGGGGGTGGAAACATCATACTCTGGGGGTGCTCTTCTGCAAAGGGGACAGGATGACTGCACCGTATTGAAGGGAAGATGGATGGGGTCATGTATTGTGAGATTTTGGCAAACAACCTCCTTCCCTCAGTAAGAGCATTGAAGATGGGTCATGGCTGGGTCTTCCAGCATGACAGTGACCCCAAACACACAGCCAGGGCAACTAAGGAGGGGCTCCGTAAGAAGCATTTCAAGGTCCTGGAGTGGCCTGGCCAGTCTCCAGACCTGAACTCAATAGAAAATCTTTGGAGGGAGCTGAAACTCCAAACCTGAAAGATTTGGAGAAGATCTGTATGGATGAGTGGACCAAAATCCCTGCTGCAGTGTGTGAAAACATGGTGAAAAACTACAGGAAACTTTTGACCTCTGTAATTGCAAACAAAGGCTACTGTACCAAATATTAACATTGATTTTCACAGGTGTTCAAATACTTATTTGCAGCAGTAACATACAAATAAATTATTAAAAAATCATACATTGTGATTTCCGGATTTGCTTTTTTTTTTTTTAGATTATGTCTCTCACAGTCGACATGCACCTAAGATGGAAATTTCAGACCCCTCCATGATTTCTAAGTGGGAGAACTTGCAAATTGCAGGGTGTTTAAATACTTATTTTCCTCACTGTATGTGACTTCCTCTGCTTTCAAGGGACGTGTCATGTCCTCTGCTGTGCTTGTAGATCCCTCGGTGCTTCATTGCCCACGGCTATATGGTAGACAGTTGATCCCACTGGCTGTGGTTCATTCACAGGGTGAACAATAACAGACTTATCACCTCAAAAAAGGGGGCTGTGGGACACTAAGAACTGCATATACACTGGAATTAAGAGACGGTAGTTTTTAATGGTTTTTCAGTCTATCAGTTGCTCCTCTCATGATGCACCTAATCATGTTTGAAGTTTATTATCTTTGCTTCCAGATTCTATTCACCTTTCAGTCCATTACACACACAAACACACAACAAATGGTCCCCTGACCGGCTGGTTTCAACATATTACTGCTGGCTATAATAAATATCTCAAGGCTCATTAGTGAAGTCTGAAGTAATTTATCCAGACAAAATGCACTTGATTAAAGCTTCTCAAACAATATCATGCATACTATATCTCTACCATTAGAAACGGAGTATGCTTGCATTTTGGGTTGTTGTACTTCGAGGAATTACTTTTGCAGAATAAGTTGTGTTTTCACTTATGTCTGTTGGTTGGTTTGTTAGCCACCAGGATTGCACAAAAATATACTGGGCCCCGTCGTCCACCTGGAGCAAAGATGCACACAGCACAAAGCAAGTGTAGTTGATTGTTTCCAACCGGAGCAGTTGTAATTTTCATGTCCAGTTCCCACATCCTGTAAATAGTGAGTAGTATTGCAGTCATCATGGTCATGTTGGTCTTAAACTGAGGTGTGGTCAGGCACAGTGTTTGACTTACTGTCATTGTCCAGCAGCAGAAAGCAATTGTCCCAGAAACCACCAAAAACCTCGTCAAGGGCAGATGCACCTTACATAAGTGGGTTTACAACACATGTCCACTCTTCTGTGGGTGCTTTATGCTGGTACACTCTGACAGGTGGGTGCAGGTCCCATTAACCCACCAGAAAACCTCTCACTTCAGTTTGCTTTCTAAATAGCAGTGCATCTGATGCTATTACACTTGTGTCTTAAAGCTACAGTGTGTAGAATTTAGTGTCATCTCCTGGTGAGGCTGCAACTTGCATTATGCTGTTGCCAGTCACAATTTCATTTCCCTTCATATTTTCACTTCTTTGATGACGAGGACTTGCCTTATCTTAAGATAAGCAATATGTATGAGCCTCCACTTCGCAATTATGAGGGTTTTCAAATCTGCTTACCTGTATTAGCAACCAGTAGACTGTGTAGTGGGGGGGTGCAATTATGGATTCCTCTTTTTTTCTTCAAACTGCGAAAACCAGAATAACTATGTCCCTTTTAGATTAGATAAGATAGAACTTTATTGATCTCTTGGGAAGACTCCCTCTGGGAAATTGAGATTCTAGCAGCATTGTATAGCAGCACAGGGTAGGAAGCACACAGAGTATCAAAAGTGAAAAAAAGAAAAACAGTTTGCAAATATAAATACAAATACACAATATAAATACCAGATATACTGATCAGTACTCATTTAATGGCTACTACTGGTCTTCTCATTCTCAGTCCCATCCTCTGTCATCCCTGTTGAGAAGTTGTACAGTCTGATGGCCTGAGGGACACCACTGTGTCACCATGCCAGTGCAACATGACGACCTCCATGTGGAGGTCCGCTCCCATGAAGATAAGCTTATGATGACACATACACTAGTGAACAGAATGATATGAATGCTACATACCATTCTGGCTAATAAACACCCCTAAATCCTAATTAGGTACTGAATTCAAAAGGGAGGAGAGTTGTTTTGGTCTAAGATGCTGGGGCTTTAGCGTGACATCTAATGGTACTAAATCATTGTAGGTCCTTAAACAGATGCATGTTTTATTGGTTGCTTAGCTTCTGTGACTGATTTGTGTTTGATGGTTGGGTGCAGGATTGGGAGATGTGTGATTCCTACCTTTAGCATACAGCAGCACAGCTCCTCGCTGGATTGTACTAGACGGTGAGCTAAGATTGGATGTGTCATTCTGTCCGTGATCCAAAACCTCAGAAGTAAGAAGAAAACTATTTTTGGATGGTTGTGAAGCCAAACAGCGAGGCGGCAAAGGTGTGCTGGAGCAAGATGACATGCAGGAATATTTACATAGGTCTTCAGTGCGGTCTTGTTTCGACTCCAGTTTTGGTTATTTCAGTGCTACCGTGACCTGTCACATAAATCATCAGTTATATAACAGTGCCTCCCTCAAGTCTATTCTGGTACTGCCAGAGGAACATCAGCAGATAAGTATTTTCCCCCAATCTTATGGCTGAGGACGTTCCCGGCAGGTTGCTACCAGTTTGGTAACACTTTGAACACGTCACATGTGCCGCCACCTGTAAGAGCAACCAATGGTTTCACTAAGCTGTCAAATATGTATTGATTCCAGTTTCTCTCCAGCTCTTGCTCTGTTTCTGTCTTGTCTCTGTTTGTGTTGTGACTGTTTAAAATGTTGAGCTCACAGAAGTAAACTAATTTTTGTCCAAACAGTCTGTGGTACTTGAATGGAAACTACCTGGTCATCATAGTCTCTGTCACCATCATCATGCCCCTGGCTCTAATGAAACAGCTCGGTGAGTAACGCTCACGCAATTCACATTGTCTGTTTTCATCTGCACAGACTGAAATGTGTCTCTAAAGACAGACACAATTTTAGATTCTGTTTTCATCTGCACAGACTGAAATGTGTCTCTAAAGACAGACACAATTTTAGATTTATTAAACTATTAGCCACACTTTGGCTTAAAACTGAACTTTCCTGTTTTATCATAACATTACATTTTATTTGCCTACACAGAGGTTTGGCAATATTATCTGTCAGTAAAAGTCACAATTGCATTCGTTCATATTCTAATTAACATGGACATCACATCAGTTCAGTGAAAACAGTTTGTGACTTTATTTCTAACTCACATCATAAAATGTTTAAGTTTAAAGTTTATTGTAACTGAGAATTTGCGTTCCATACAGCAAATTACTGTTTCTTGTATTTAGGCAACCTGAAAAACAAGAAATCATTCTGCTGACATAGATGATTTTAGTGCTGATCTTATTGAGCAGTGAGCATTTGTGATGCGCAGCAAAGTGTTTGGCATATATATATATATATATATATATATATATATATATATATATATATTAGGGGTGGGCAAACATAAAAAATCTTAATCGCATTAACTCAATGACTTTCTGTGATTAATCATGATTAATCTCATGGTATATGTGAAACCCAAAAATGAATTCAAAAGCCACTTAAAAGCAGTTTTATTTTAAAATGTAAATGAACATTGCATAAATTTGAAAATGTAAATTTCAACTGAAACACACTAATGAAATCAAATACAAAACCACTGGCAGGTCATTTGTTATCCTGTTTCATATCAAAATAACAATATTCATGTCCATGACTAAATGTACTAAAACAAATACGTCACAATTGTACACATACCACAATTTGATATGTGTACAATTGTGATGTATTTGTTTTAGTATATTTAGATTTTGTTGTGATTTGGCACTTTATAAGCCGATTAAACTGAATTGAAATTGAACATTTTATTGAGTCTTAAAGTAAATAAATATGAATTTGGTCACTGGATCCTTAAACTTTGTACATAATGAACTATACATGGTGAATCCTTGATCTCTGGACATAAATAGGAATAAACAAAATCTGTAGTTTTTGTCAAAAGCGTTTCCTTTCAGACATTGGCATGAATGTGTTTCCATATATCTGAGCTGAGCTCTTACAGCTGCTGTGCTTCACTTCAGGATGTAATTTGAAAAGAAAATACAGCACGTTTCATTTTGGGAGAAAAAAAAAACGTTTTAGTCGATTGTAGTTTCTTGTCTGTATTACATTTGGAAAGAGGTGTCATTTTATTTAAAGCGGCGATTCATTTTGAAGTTATTAATTCCGACCGGACACTGTCTCAGCCGTGCAGCGTTTCGAGCTGTGTGAACGGAACCGAGGACGATTCTCGTTTCTTGACAGCAACAAGACAAGAGTCCCAGTTAGTGACTTTAATCCACACAAAAGTGACTGACGATATTTGAATGGCTTTGAAAGGGGTTAAGAAGTGGCTTGCCGTTTCTGAAGAGCAGTGAATCAAAGAACCAACGAGCTACTGGATCGAAGCATTGCTTCAATGGTTCATGGTTTCAAAGTGGAGCCGCGCTGCAGAAATGGTTTATTACAGACCAAACCCTTAATATCCGACTTTATTTGTACGTCCGTATGACTCTGAAACTCGGAAAAATCCGTATAATTTACGGACTATAGGTTGACATGAAAACCACCGAAAAGCTGCGTTCACCACGGGGACACGTTCGGCTATTCGAGATTAGTCAAGATTTTTTTTTTACCGATGACGAACGATGCGTAAAAAAAAATTGGAGCTGCATCGGTCCAAACCGGTCTGGATCCGGGCCTGATCCTGTAGAACTTTGTACCGAAAATGTCCATTCAAAAGTTTGGCGTCTTTCTGCATTTTGTTTTGTTGTGCATTGCATAGCCTGTACTTTTCTCAATCCTCGTGTCGTTTTCTGTGTGAACTCAGCTATCAGCAGGAAGCAGCAGCATAAGCTCACCTCCGACTGACGCTTTCAAAATAAAAGGCAACGAGCAACAGTCATAAAAGGCTAAAAAAAAACAAAAACGCAGCGTTAAGGGGAGGAACAAAATTGTTGGCGATAATGACCTCAATAATTAACGCAACGTTAGCGCGTTAACGTTGCCCAGCCCTAATATATATATATATTTATGTGTGTGTGTCTGCTATATGATATATACATATATAGCAGACGAACACACTAATACTTGAGAAGTGAAATGAAGTTTCTAGTATTTACAGAAAGTGTGCAATATTTATTTAAACAAAATTAGGCAGGTGCATAAATTTGGCCACCGTTGTCATTTTATTGATTTGAATACATTTAGCACTAATTATTGGAACACAAAATTGGTTTGTAAGCTCATTGACCCTTGACCTCCTTAAACAGGTGAATCCAATCATGAGAAAGGGTATTTAAGGTGGCCATTTGCAAATGTTTCCCCTCTTTGTATCTCTTCTAATGAGTGGCAGAATGGGAGCCTCTAAACAACTCCCAAATGACCTGAAAACAAAGATTGTTCAACATCATGGTTTAGGGGAAGGATACAAAAAGCTATTGCAGAGATTTCAGCTGTCAGTTTCCACTATGAGGAACATAGTGAGGAAATGGAAGACCACAGGCACAGTACTAGTTAAGGCCCGAAGTGGCAGGCCAAGAAAAATCTCAGATTATCTGAAGCGAAGGATGGTGAGAACAGTCATAGTCAACCCACAGACCTGCTCCAAAGACCTACAACATGATCTTGCTACAGATAGTGTCTCTGTGCATTGTTCAACTATACAGCGCACTTTGCACAAGGAGATGCTGTAATGTAGAGGAAGCGTTTTCTGTGTACACATCACAGAGTCACTTGAGGTATGCATAAGCACATTTGGACAAGCCAGCTTCATTTTGGGTGCTGTGCTGCTCAAACTTTACTAAGGCATTCATGCAGAGGAACAAGTACAACGTTCCTGAACGGCCATCTCAGTCCCCGGACCTGAATATTATTGAAAATCTGTGGTGTGATTTTAAGCGGGCTGTCCATACTCGGAAACCAACAAACCAACAAACTTCTCAAATATCACTGTGTTTGTCTGCTATATAATATATTTAACTGAAATTGCTGATCCAAACAACCAATGATTTATAAAGGAAAATCATGGAAATCATCAGGGGTGCCCAAAACTTTACATACAACTGTATATGTGTGTGTACTGGACAAAGCCTGAGTGATGGCAAACAGGTAGGTTTTTTGTTTTGTTTTTATAGAGATCCAGAAGAGTTGTTTTGAAGCACAAAAATGGAGGACAAAATGGAGGAGACACAGCCCTCCACAACACTCCTAGATTAAAGGTCCACTTTTGAAGACATTTTTTCATACCTCTAATAATACTTATAATAATAATAATGATAATAATGATAATAATAATTTCAACAACTAAAATGTTTAGAATGTGAATGTTACAAAAATGTTAAAGAATTGAATAGTTACATTTCTAAGCAATGTAAGTTAGAAATGGTAAGTTTTACATTACAGTGCTGTCAACAGTTAAATACGAGGTCAAGAAGGATGTCTTTATTTTATTTTTTTATTAAATAAGTATTTATGTTTATTGAAGTCAAGACTATAAAGTGAGTACTGGCAAAACAGGTTATCCTTTTCATGTTGAGGTGGCAGGGGGTTGTTGTTGGCAAAGTAACTAATAAAGTAACTAGTAATATAACTTATTCACTATTAAAATTGAGTAATCAGTAAAGTAACTAAGTTCCTTTTCAAGGAGTAATCAGTAATTGGATTACTTTTTCAAAGTAACTGTTGCAACACTGCGGCCAGCCTGTAGTAGGATAAAGATGTGGTGCGAGAGCAAGACCCTGCATGACCTGGATGGTGCAAATACAGCCTGAACACACCAGCATCTTAAGTGTTACTGAACAAGCTCGCCTAACGGATTGGGATTTTTATTAAATCATATCCTTAGGGACTGAGTGGTGGCTATTTGCTTTGGTGTGGGCAATAAAACTTATGGCCTGCTTATTTCCTCAGTAATTGTGGACCTAATGTTATCAGTATACTGATAGTAAGTCACTTCGGGCTGCTCCCTTGTTTTCACTCATGGTCATAACAGCAGATCCAAAGTGGCACAAATTTGACGGCAGATGCGCTTCCTGACACAACATGGAGAAAATGAGCAGGAGTGGAGGTTTGACCCGGGAACGTTCTGCACTGACACCAAGCGCACTAACCACTTAGCCACCACCACTGCTGTTACCAATATACCAATGTTAAAAAATGCCAGCACGTTCGCATCCAAAATGAAATCACACAATAATTTCACTTGATGAATTTACTGGTGGTAGATGATCTGTTAGGAGAATAGGACAAGCCATATTATTACAGATACTTATAATAAAATGCTCAAAAAAAAAAAAAAAAAAAGACAGTCACGGTCCCCCACAACAACTACCAGCTACAACACTCTGAGTCTGCACTCTAGTGACAAACACGAGCTGTCACTCAAAGTGGCCACACAACTAATTATGCATTATGCATAATTAGTTGTGTAGTTTTTATATATAAAGTTATGCATAATGCATAACTTTATGTATAAAAACATCTTTAATCTAAGAAATCATAAACAAACAAAAATGTCTACCCTGTACAGTTGTCATGGAGGGGAAGCTAGCTTTAGAGACCAAAACAGTTTTTTGGATCAGGCTGTAAACTTTCTGCTCTAAAGTTGGACATTTTAACTTGGGATTCTGTGGAAACCTGCTCCTTCCTGAAGTCAGCCTCAAGTGACCAGTTAAAGTAAAGGCGCCTTAATATTTACACAAACGTGATCCCCGCACTGGCACGTAATCTTGTGTGTCAGGGACTAAACTCAGCATAAACTGTTGTAACCTGTGCGTGAATTGTGTGCGGCTGCGTGTCAGTGCGCAAAGAAAATTTTGAAATGTTCTAAACCTTTGGCACGTATTAATTTTGTGAACTGTTGTGTTGTTGTTGTAAACATTGCCCAACTTATTCAAAAACACTGTGTGTCACTGCGTCTCATTGCTGCAGCACATCTGAACGATTATGAGGAAATGTTGCATCTGTAATAAACATAACTTTACAGATACATTATATAACTCATGAGAAAGAATGAAAATGCACCTATTTTACCAATCCATTACAAAATATATTGTAAATAATTACCTTTGAGACGATTCCAAATGCGTTCTCCATTGCATGATGCGCACAAGCCAACCTGTGGCTATAGATAATTTCTCTCTGATTCTGAAAGGAAATGCATCATTGGCTGTGAAGTGATTATTTTATATAATGTGGGGTCAAACGGGACAAAGTGCGGCTTCCAGCCAGCCAAAGCAGGTTGCATTGGTATGACGAATTGCGCAGCAGTGCGGGGATCAAATTTGTGCAAGTGTCAAGGTGCCTTAACTGCAACATTTTCTTGTTCTGTATGTCTCATTGTGGATCATTGAAGATTACTGTTTGGTCTGCACTCTGTAGGACACACCCACATGTGGATTGCCCAGCCGTTACATTCCTCTAGCTCCTCCTCTTTTTTCTTTTCTTTTTTTTTTTGGCGGGCTGGTCAGCGGTAGCTCTCTTTTATGGAGAGCTGCAAGCATGAAAGATATGAAATAGGTTTTTATAGGTCATAACACCTTAATGTCTGTGGATATTTTTAGTTACAAACTTAACTGCTGAGCCCTTTCACCTCCATTTGCTCAGACATGATCGTGCCAGTTATTACGGCTGAAATGACTCATTTTCACTGCAAAATTTACTTGTTTTATGATATCTGGGGTCATTTGTTTGTGTGCAGACGCTTCATTTATAAAACAGATGGAAATGGGAAGCATGGGAGGGTTTGTGTAATAGTGCTACATTTCATTTGTCTCATTTATAAGCCAAAAGGA
The DNA here is from genome assembly GCF_902500255.1 of Thalassophryne amazonica. Lineage (NCBI taxonomy): Eukaryota > Metazoa > Chordata > Actinopteri > Batrachoidiformes > Batrachoididae > Thalassophryne > Thalassophryne amazonica. Next base: position 55,595,515 of record NC_047105.1, on the reverse strand, counting down.
TGCTTTCCCTGACAGACTTGTCTTATTTTCCCCTTTCTTTTTTTTCAGGTTATCTTGGCTACACAAGCGGCTTTTCTCTCAGCTGCATGGTGTTCTTTCTCATCTCAGTAAGTTAGTCCAGTTCACATTGTGGCTTGTTAGCCCAGTAACTCTTTATAAAAAGCCTCATTTGTTTTGGCATTTTTGCAAATATCTGATGCACTTTCCCACCCCATCTCTATTTTCAGTGGAATGTGGTTTGTTTTGTAACTGCTGTTTAAAGACAGTGAAGCTTGAGGCTAAATATCCAAAGCACTTAAATGTCGAGTCATTCCTAATTTGATGTTTTATTTTTAAATCTTAGCCAAGCTCTTGTTCAGTGACTCAAACTCCCCGATTCTTATGTCTTCCCTTTTTTCTCTCACACATCTTTCTGCAGGTTATTTTTAAGCGATTTCAGATTCCGTGCCCGTTTGAGGAATTTTCAGCGAACAGCACCGCTGCCCATCCCGCCCTGAATATCTCAAGCCACGCCCACGAGTTCACCAATGGTCTGGTTCATGAGAATCACAACGCCCTGTGCACCCCGTGGATGTTCACCATGAACTCGCAGGTCGGCCTGTACATCTGAGTAAAGTTTGCCTACCTAGTGTAGAATTATTTTTCTTGAATTCAAGTGATTTCTTGTCTAAAAAAGACTTGAAATTTCAGCTGCAGTTTGCAAGAAGGCACATGGGAGACTAAAGCCTAGATGTGACTTGTTTTCTTGCATGGAAATCCTTCTTTGTTCCACTGTAACATGAAGCTGTAAGGGTACGGTCACATTAGCTACAAGCGACAGAAGCAAAGCGTCAACTTGCTGTTCATTTTCAATCAGAGTGTGCATTTTGCAGTGACAAGGGACAACGGCCACTATGTTGCCAGCTAAGCACGTCCAAAATAGATCAGAAGTCTATTTTATGCAAATGTTGAGTGACGCGACATGGAGACTGCCAATCCGAGTGAAAAGGCAGCGTGATGTCAGCTGGCTGTTCATTCAAACTGAATAAACCAAGATGGCAGAAAACAATCTGAAACACCTTATTTCTGTATAAATCTGTTTTATTTGGCATTTTTCTTCATATATTTTGAAAAGGTTAGAAAGAAATAAACACTTCTAAATCTAAAACCGCTGTTTTTGTAATTAGATAATACCTGTGAAGTGATTTGCAAGACGTCTTACAGAGATATTAGCATGCTAACTAGCGATACAGGAATGGCACTGTGGAAGACGATTGACTAAAACAAATCAAGCAAACTTTGTTTCTGCTAAACAGTCAAGCTTGAAGTAAAAAAAATCATAGTGGCAGTGTCAGATTTTCTGTTTTTTCTAATATATCATGTAACATTGTGCACATTAACGCCAAATAACCTTGAGCTGGCAACTCCCCTGGAACGCCACCTGCTTGTTGCTCATTTGTAGCTAATGTGACAGTAGGGTAAAACAGGTGATGCAAGATGCAAAAGTCGCACTTATCTTTGGCTGATTATCCAGTCACAGCCACAGAAGCCAATAACTCCTTCAAAGTTGGCATATATGTCTTGGTGCCTTCCCTCACTTGTCTCCTTCTTGCACAGTCACTCAGTTTTTGATAACTGCCTACGCCAGTTGGCTTTACCATACGGAACCATACTATTTATATTTTGTTTTGATTGATATAAATGAAGTCCAAGACAAATTCAGTGACTTGGAAATGTTTATATATCCATCTCCTGACCTGTCTCCAGAAAAATGTCTGTAAAAGGGATTATAAGCATTTAGAATTATTCTTATATTTAATTTATCCGATCCCTTATAGCCTCTGAAAATGGAGGGAATATAAACGCAACACTTTTGGTTTTGCTCCCATTTTGTATGAGATGAACTCAAAGATCTAAAACTTTTTCCACATACACAATGTCACCATTTCCTTCAAATATTGTTCACAAACCAGTCGAAATCTGTGATAGTGAGCACTTCTCCTTTGCAGAGATAATCCATCCCACCTCACAGGTGTACCATACCAAGATGCTGATTAGACACCATGATTAGTGCACAGGTGTGCCTTAGACTGCCCACAATAAAAGGCCACTCTGAAAGGTGCAGTTTTATCACACAGCACAATGCCACAGATGTCGCAAGATTTGAGGGAGCGTGCAATTGGCATGCTGCCAGCAGGAATGTCAACCAGAGCTGTTGCTCGTGTATTGAATGTTCATTTCTCTACCATAAGCCGTCTCCAAAGGCGTTTCAGAGAATTTGGCCGTACATCCAACCAGCCTCACAACCGCAGACCACATGTAACCACACCAGCCCAGGACCTCCACATCCAGCATGTTCACCTCCAAGATCATCTGAGACCAGCCACTCGGACAGCTGCTGGAACAATCGGTTTGCATAACCAAAGAATTTCTGCACAAACTGTCAGAAACCGTATCAGGGAAGCTCATCTGCATGCTCGTTGTCCTCATCGGGGTCTCGACCTGACTCCAGTTCGTCGTCGTAACCAACTTGAGTGGGCAAATGCTCACATTCGCTGGCGTTTGGCACGTTGGAGAGGTGTTCTCTTCACAGATGATGCGAAGGAGATGTGTTGCACTGCATGAGGCATATGGTGGTCACACCAGATACTGACTGGTATCCCCCCCGCCAATAAAACAAAACTGCACCTTTCAGAGTGGCCTTTTATTGTGGGCAGTCTAAGGCACACCTGTGCACTAATCATGATGTCTAATCAGCATCTTGATATGGCACACCTGTGAGGTGGGATGGATTATCTCAGCAAAGGAGAAGTGCTCACTATCACAGATTTAGACTGGTTTGTGAACAATATTTGAGGGAAATGGTGATATTGTGTATGTGGAAAAAGTTTTAGATCTTTGAGTTAATCTCATACAAAATGGGAGCAAAACCAAAAGTGTTGCGTTTATATTTTTGTTGAGTATAAATGGTTAATGTGATAGTTTGTTAAACCCTTTGAACCCTTTGATTAAAGCTAAAGGTCTACACTACAAAAACATCTTGGTTATGGTATTTCATCTTAACTCCAAAATGACAAATAAATACAGTGGGGTAAAAAAGTATTTAGTCAGTCCCTGATTGTGTAAGTTCTCCTACTTTTAAAGATGAGAGAGGTCTGTAATTTTCATCATAGGTACACTTCAACTATGAGAGACAAAATGACAAAACAAAACAAAAAAAAAAAACAGAAAATCACATTGTAGGATTTTTAAAGAATGTATTTGTAAATTATGGTGGAAAATAAGTATTTGGTCACCCACAAACAAGCAAGATTTCTGGCTCTCACAGACCTGTAACTTCTTCTTTAAGAAGCTCTTCTGTCCACTCGTTACCTGTATTAATGGCATCTGTTGTAACTTGTTATCTGTAAAAAGATGCCTATCCACAGCCTCAAACAGTCAGACTCCAAACTCAACCATGGCCAAGACCAAAGAGCTGTTGAAGGACACCAGGAAGAAAACTGTAGATGTGCACCAAGCTGGGAAGAGTAAATCTACAATAGTCAAGCAGGTTGGTGTGAATATATCAACTGTGGGAGTAATTGTAAGAAAATGGAAGACATACAAGACCATTGATAATCTCCCTCGATCTGGAGCTCCACGCAAGATCTCATCCCATGGGGTCAAAATGATCATGAGAACGGTGAACAAAAATCCTAGAACTACATGGAGGGACTTGATGAATAACCTGCAGAGAGCTGGGACCAAAGTAACAAAGGCTACACACTATGCAGAGAGGGACTCAAATCCTGCAGTGCCAGGCATGTCCCCCTGCTTAAGCCAGTACGTGTCCAGGCCTGTCTGACGTTTGCCAGAGAGCATATGGATGATCCAGAAGAGGATTGGGAGAATATCATGTGGTCAAATGAAACCAAAATAGAACATTTTGGTAAAAACTCAACTCGTTGTGTTTAAAGTAAGAAGAATGCTGAGTTGCGTTCCAAGAACACCATATCTACTGTGAAGCATGGGGGTGGAAACATGATGCTTTGGGGCTGTTTTTCTGCAAAGGGGACAGGACGACTGATCCGTCTTAAGGGAAGAATGAACGGGGCCATGTATCATGAGATTTTAAGCCAAAACCTCCTTCCATCAGTGAAAGCATTGAAGATGCAACATGGCTGGGTCTTCCAGCATGACAATGATCCCAAACACACTGCTCGGGCAACGAAGGAGTGGCTCCGTAAAAAGCATTTCAAGGTCCTGGTCCAGTCTCCAGACCTCAACCCCATAGAAAATTTGTGGAGGGAGTTGAAAGTGCGTGTTGCCCAGCGACAGCCCCAAAACATCACTGCTCTAGAGGAGATCTGCATGGAGGAATGGGCCAAAACACCAGCTACAGTGTGTGCAAACCTGGTGAAGACTTAGAGGAAACGTTTGACCTCTGTCATTGCCAACAAAGATTATGTTGCAAAGTATTGAGTTGAACTTTTGTTATTGACCAAATACTTATTTTCCACCATCATTTACAAATAAATTCTTTAAAAATCCTACAGTGTGATTTCATGTATTTTTTTCTCATTTTGTCTCTTATAGTTGAAGTGTACCTATGATGAAAATTACAGACCTCTCTCATCGTTCTAAGTAGGAGAACTTGTACAATCAGGGACTGACTAATACTTTTTACCCCCACTGTATATGAATAAGAAAAAGTCAATGTCCGATTACTGAGTGTAAATAATATGACAAAGCCATTTACTCATTAGCCTGACGCAGTGAGCTTTGACCTGGTTAAACGTGTGTTTAGGGTGTTTTTGTTTTTTGCTTCGGCTTGTAAATATATAGTATTTTGTATGTAAGTAGGTATGTGTAGGTGTATATTTATGTTTGTGTATATATATGTGTATATGTGTATATATGTGTATGTATATGTGTATGTATATGTGTATGTATGTTGATGTGTGTATGTATATATGTATGTGTATGTGTATATATATGTATATATATATATATATATTGATATCGGTTAGGTGTGTAGGAATCTATGTGTATATGTGGCAAAGGGTATTACTGGTTGTGGGGAAGAAGGGGTAGGGATAAATAAGCTGATGCTTCACCCTACCCCTTTTCGGACATGTTGGGTACACAGTAGGAACTTTTTTGTTGTTGTCTTTACTGATCTATCTTGTAATTGTTGTATCAAATGTTCGAAATAAACAGTTTTCATTCATTCATTCATTCATTCATTCAACGTGTCCTGGCTCTAATATGATGTGTTTCTTCACAGACGGCATACACCATCCCCATCTTGGCTTTTGCTTTTGTTTGCCACCCAGAAGTCCTGCCTATCTACACGGAGCTCCGCAAGTGAGTCCCCTGCCCGGAACCCGCCCTGTTTGATAACACGTCCATGCAGAATGTGGCACTCAAATCGCTCTTCACCATCTCATTTCAGCCCCACGAAGAAGAGGATGCAGAGAGTGTCCAACATCTCCATCTTTGTCATGTACATCATGTACTTCCTGGCAGCCCTCTTTGGATACCTAACATTTAATGGTGAGGGCAGGTCTCCCCCCCCGGTGCTACTGTGGAGATTTTGTTTCCAGTGTTGATGGTTGAGTAGAAAATGTTTGCACCCCAAACAGACAGTAATTCTTTGAATACACAGTTATCACTTTGTGTCTGTGAAAACAGTGTTGTAGTGAAATAAAAAGGCATGCTGGCTTTGGCTAAGATGCTGTAAACCCAAAAGATTATCTTTTAAAAGACCGACTTCAATGGCCCAACAAAAGTCATTGTAAGAGACATAAAAGCATTTATTACCTCCAACAATAAGAGCATGTTCTCAGCTGTGTTTGTTACTTAAAAGCTTATGAGCAGACTTGGTGTGAAACATGTTGAAGATGTGCGGAGTGAACCTGGACCCATAAAAGTGGTATGAATCCAGGAAATTTCCTTAATGTTTTCAGTAAAATAAATTCCCTGCGGCTGCTCCCTTGTTTTTTCCGAGGTGGATCTGCATGCTGATTTGGCACAAGTTTTACACCGGATGCCCTTCTTGATGCAACTCTGCATTACATGGAGAATGGGCAGGGGTGGGTTTGAACCGGGAACCTTGAAACAAGTGCACTTATCTGCTTGGCCACCACTCCTGGCCTGCTTCAACCCAATCATATATGTTGTCAAAACTCCAAAATCCAGATTTTAAAGTTTGAATCAAAGTGTTGTAGTTGTTTGGTGTGGGATGGAGCGAGGTTTACTACATCGTGCATAATTAAAAGTGCCTTGACACTTGCAGAAATTTGATCCGCGCACTGGTACTCAATCTGCCATGCCAGAGAGTAAACATTGTAAACTGCTGTAAAATGTCCGTGGCTTCATGCAAGTGTGCAAAGAAAAATTTGAATACTCAAATCTCTGTCATGCATTAATTATATGAACGTTATGTGAACATTTAAAAAACAGTGTGAGTGTGAGTCATTGCGTCAGCACACCGCATCACAGCACAGCTCGTCTGAATGATTATGATGAGATGTTAAATCTATCATAAACATAAATTTACAGGTACTCATAAACAGGAATGAAAATGTAACTGTTTTACCAAGTTATTGCAATATAATGATAACAAATAATTACCTATTTGTAATAATTACTATTAATAATACATATTAATAATTATAATTAATAATTACTAATAATAATTACAAATAATTCCAAATCCGTTCTCCACATTATGAAGCGCACGAGAGAGAGAAACAAAAAAGCTCCAGCTGTAGAAAATTCCTCTGATTCTGGAGCCAATTACAGGTGGTTTCATCAGCCAAATGATTAATCTGCTATGAAATAATTATTTTATATAATGCAATGTCCAGCGGCACAAAGCGCACCATCCAGCGGAACACAACGGGTCACATTGGCACGACGAAATGCGCAGCAGTGCGGGGTTAAACACGTGCAAGTGTCAAGGTGCCTTAACCATTAGTGGACTTTCATGTCCTGTTTGATGATATGTGCTCAAAAAGGTTTGTCAAAAAATCTAATATGGCAAGAAACTTAAGCACATAACTCAACAGTTTGTCTGCTGCATCATCGGTCATGCAGTTGCTCAGTAATATTTGTACAGATACAGTACTGCACAATGGAGAAGGAACTGGCCTGCTAATAAGCAGACCTGGGTTTGAATTCCACTCCTGCTTCCTGTCTGTGTCCTTGGACAAAACACATCTACATTATGTCAGTCCCACACGGATGTAATGGACACTAAACTAAACTCAAACATACAACTCTCCAAGTCCAACAAAATTAAACGTATCTGTTTTTCCCCAGTTTCATTAAACTTCATCAAACTGATTACCAAGTTATCAACTTAAAAAAAAAAAAGAAAACTTGTTTCATTATCTGTGTCCTGGTCGTGACCAAAACAATCAAACAAAACTTCATTTCATGCGAATGTAAGTATGTTCTGACATGCTGCTACTTTTTGTCCTTGTTTGGAGGTTAAGGACTGTATGAGTTTTTTCCCCCCTTCCCTTTTTCACAATTTTTGATTTAAGTCCGTGAAGTGGGGTGATGATTTATTTTCGATTAAGTAGTTTGTACTTCTTTTATATGTCTAACTTTTAAAGGTGACAGAAATCGCAGAGTCATTACTCAATAATAAATTATTGCAAAAACAAGGATTAAATAAAGCCACATTTTTCTCATAAATTGCAGCGAACCGCATAAAAGAAATTATATAGTTTTAAAGGTAAGGTGTCACATTTTACTCATTTGTTAAATTTTGGGTCTTTAGTGGTCTTATTGTGTTGTTTTGGCTGATAACACAGCAGTCAGGACAGGATGTCACCTGCCACATGTGATTTTTTTTTTTCCCTGCATACTGGTCCAACCTCCCTCTAGTGGTGAGTGTGTATTACACATGATATATGCTGTATGTTTGAAATATTTTCTTTTTGTACATCCCTCAGACCAGGTGGAGGCCTGAACTGTTGCACACTTACAGCCGGATCGATCCGTACGACACTCTGATCCTGTGCGTGCGTGTGGCCGTCCTTATCGCCGTCACGCTGACCGTCCCGATCGTGCTGTTCCCCGTATGTTTCGTGTCATATTCCGCATGTGTTACGTTGCTGTTGTTTCTTTTGTCTGATGTGTATTGTGTGTTTGTGGAAACTCCTGCCCACAGTGCGTCGAGCCATCCAGCAGATGTTGTTCCCCGCCAAGTCTTTCAGCTGGTTGAATCACATTGGCATTGCTGCGTTTTGCTCTCCTTCATCACATGCTGGTGATATTTGCTCCAAACATTCTGGGAATCTTCGGCATCATTGGTTAGTGAAGTCAGAATAGGAAACTTGGTTCTTGATGCTTTAAGCATTCGTGACTCCACCGCTAGTTAATTATCAGCTTCTGTTGCTGTATCATTAAAGGCTCATTTAAAGGCAAATAAAGGAGTTCCTAATAGTACAGCTTGACGTGACATGGATGATAGAACTTTATTCTTCCTACAGGTTTCATCTGGGGTCCATGAGGATTTGTTTGATTTCAGGTTATATTCTGATACACATTATGTAATTACTGGTAGTATTCTGTCTATGGTCTAAGGATAATTGGCTTTAGTCGCTCTAAAAAATACACGCATGCAGGAAAAATCCAACAGGATTACTTTAAATGCAAGAAAACACAAATGTTGACAGTAAACATCTGTACCAAGAATTGACTGACAGTGAAGAAAAGTTATTTGTGAGGTGGATGAATTCACAAATCTGGACAGAGATGTGTGTAAGAAGGCTGTAAGCGTAGACACTGAATGAGTTTTTTAAGTCAGGATTGCTTTTGTCAAACTACAGTCAATTTTGACATCTAGCTGCTGTATATAACAACAATGTGTCATTAGTCCAGTGTCTGAATGCTCATGTGCATCAGATACAGTGCATCCAGAACGTATTCATAGTGCTTCACTTTTTCCACATATGTTACTGCCTTATTCCAAATTCATTTCCCCCTCAAAGGTCTATTCACAACACCCCATAATGACAACATGATTTATTTTTTTTTGCAAATTTATTAAAAAATAAAAAAACTAAGAAATCACATGTACATAAGTATTCACACTCTTTGCTCAATACTTTGCTGATGCACCTTTATCAGCAATTACAGCCTCAAGTCTTCTTGAATATGATGCTACAAGCTTGGTGCACCTATCTTTGGGCAGTTTTGTTCATTCCTCTTTGGCAGCACCTCTCAAGCTCTATCAGGTTGGATGGGGAGCGTCGGTGCACAGGCCATTTCAGATTTCTCCAGAGATGTTCAGCCAGGTCTGGGCTCTAGCTGGACCACTCAAGGACATTCACAGAGTTGTCCTGAAGCCACTCCTTTGATATCTTGGCTGTGTGCTTAGGGTCACTGTCCTACTGAAAGATGAACCATGGCCCCAGTCTGAGGTCAAGAGTGCTCTGGAGCAGGTTTTAATCCAGGATGTCTCTGTACATTGCTGCATTCATCTTTCCCTCAATCCTGACTAGTCTCCCAGTTCCTGCCACTGAAAACATCCCCACAGCATGATGCTGCCACCACCATGCTTCACTGTAGGGATGTTATTGGCTAGGTGATGAGCAGTGCCAGGTTTCCTGCCATTCATGCCAAATAGTTTTGGCATGAATGGCATCTTTGTCTCATCAGACCAGAGAATTTTGTTTCTCATGGTCCTTCAGCTGCCTTTTGGCAAACTCCTGGCAGGCTGTCATGTGCCTTTTACTAATGCTGCGTTCACACTGGGCGCGACGCGAATGACAGCAGCAAAACGTTGCCATGTAATCCCTATGGAAGGATGTGTTGTGGCGCCAAGCCACGCAGCGCGACACGTTAGCGGAGGTTTTTTTTTTTACGTGCGCGCGCGAGCAAATCATCCGTGAAGATTATTTTATTTATTAACTACACAGGTGTAATAAAGCAAATGGTGACTGGTTTCTAAACACAATTATGACAGAGTTTTTGGGGGAAGAGCGAGGAGCAGCCCCACAGCAAGCAGCTGAGTTTTTTTTTTATTATTGTTTACATGTGTGCGCGTGAACGGGACAGGAGGTCCTCAAACTGGGTCCTGCAGAGGCGGAAGGACCGCTTAAAGCGGCCATCATCCAGATGCAGCTCCTGCAGCAAATAATGATACTCCCCGAATTGGGAACGTCTCATGACGTTTGTCAGCTTTCCACAACAACTCGCTCCGTGTGATCAAGATCCGTCATGTTAACTTGACTGACAACTGGAGCCGGCGAGCGGAATGGAAGCTCCTCCTATTTGATGACGCACTGGGGCGAATTTTTGCAGTGAAAGCTGAGCGACACACCGGGCGATGGGTGGTGCGTCCGTCGCCCACGTGAACGATGCAAATTTTTGCTGTCTGGTCGCGGCCGGTGTGAACGCGGCATAAGGAGTGGCTTCCGTCTGGCCACCACCGTACAGGCCTGGATTGGTGGATTGCTGCAGAGATGGTTGTCCTTCTGGAAGGTTCACCATCACTCTGCAGAGGAATGCTGGAGCTCTAACAAAGTGACCATGAGATTCTTGGTCACCTCCCTGACTAGCTCCCCCAATCGCCTCAGTTTAAAACTTAACACCAATATTTCTGACTGCTTAGTGAACACAGGAGAACAGACAGCCAAGATCCCTAACCACTAAGGGAACAAACTCCTCAGGGGCATTTGTCTCTGTATTAAGAGACAATAATTAGCTAGCCATCCAGCCTCTTATAGCCTCAACACAGTTCTGAAGGAGATCCATAGTAACACTTTGAGGAGTAAATGAAATGTACAACTGGATGCCATCCGGATAACAGTGGACATGAAACTTCATAAAAAGAGCTCAAAACGTGTCCAAGTGCACGCAAAATAAATGTCCCAGAACAGAACCTGCTCGGTGGAAATGAGGCTGTCACCATACGCTGGCTAAATTGTCAAGGTGTGGACAGCTGCGTTAACGTATTCTATGTATCCAGTGTATTCGGTGCATTTTCCCTATGTCGGCATGCGCTGGCTAAATCGTCAAAGTGTGACAGCTGCGTTAACGTATTCTATGTATCCAGCGTATTCGGCCCATTTTTCATATGTCGGCATGCCCCGGCTAAATCGTCAAAGTGTGAAAACTGCGTTAACGTATTCTATGTATCCAGCGTATTCGGCGCATTTTTCATATGTCGGCATGCGCCGGCTAAATCGTCAAAGTGTGAAAGCTGCGTTAACGTATTCTATGTATCCAGCATATTCGGCGCATTTTTCATATGTCGGCATGCGCCGGCTAAATCGTCAAAGTGTGAAAGCTGCATTAACGTATTCTATGTATCCAGCGTATTCGGTGTATTTTTCATATGTCAGCATGCGCTGGCTAAATTGTCAGTGTGTGACAGGGCCCTTAGGCTTAAAAGAGGATGAGGAACAGGCTGTTCAGAATACTGAGGGTCACAGGCAGAGTTCAGTGATCTGGTGATTACTGATAAGATACACCAGAATGACCACATTTCTAAGAAAATAGCAACTCAAACCTCAACTCAAGTGACCTCCAATGATCAATCAATCAATCAATTTTATTTATATAGCGCCAAATCACAACAAACAGGTTGCCCCAAGGCGCTTTATATTGTAAGGCAGGCCATACATAATTACAGAAAATGACCAGTGACTCTTAACTTTCTTACATCACTGTGGCATCAGTGACCCCAACGGAAGATAAACAGTGAGTCTTTCACTACACCGTAGAAATGATGAAACTTTTCTGGATGAAGAGTGAATCACCTTCAAGGAGCTAAACAAGTCTGACCTGAGTTAGATACCATGACCTGGACCACTAGATTGCCAAAGTGGTCTTACACTGCAGTTGTTTTGCACACTTTGCATGTTAGTGATGAACTTTAATCTGTTTATGTAATTTTTCCAAGTAAAACTACCACTTTAGTTTCACATACTTTGCAGTAAAACGTAACTAGTCTATCTTCTTTATCCTCACAGGTGCAACTTCAGCTCCCTGCCTCATTTTTATCTTTCCTGCCATTTTCTACATTCGGATCGTCCCCACAGAAAGAGAACCAATGAACTCTGTTCCCAAGGATCCTGGTAAGATAGTAGAACCTTCTCTGTTTCCTCCAGCATGCATTATTTTCACTGGCTCGCCATCAGGCACATTATGCAAGCTGAGCTTTCTACAACTCCAAATCAGAAAAACAGCTGGGACAAAATGGAAAAAAGTAATTAAGGATAGAAACCCTGTTGTGATCTTTGTCACACGTCACTCTGTCAGAAACTCTCCTCACCTTCAAAACACTTTCATATTTTCTTCTTCAGATCACCCCTAATCTATCTCATAATAATAATAATAATAACAGTAAGCGACACAGTGGCTTAGTGGATGGCACTGTTACCTCACAGCAAGAAGGTCATGGGTTTGCTTCCCACATGGTCCTTTCTGTGTGGAGTTTGCATGTTGTCCCTGGTTTATGTGTGTTCCCTCCAGTTGCTCCAGCTTCCTCCCACATCTAAAGACATGCCGGCTTGGTGAATTGGAAACATTAAATTTTCTGTAGGTGTGAGTGTGAATGGTTTTTTTTGTCCATCTGTTTGTGGCTCTGCGACACCTCTACACCCCCCCCCCCCCCCCTCCATTACCTTTGATTAGAGTAAGTGGGTATAGAAAATGAATGAATGAATGAATGATACTATAACAAGCCCAAATCAAGAGATGGGACAGTTTGGAAACTGCAAATAAATAAATAAAAACCTTGCTTTGATCCTTCCATTGCTTTGACTTTTGATTTATTGCAGACGGTAAGAACTCAAGATATGTTATCTTTTGTGTGGTCAACATCATTTAATTTGCTAATAAACCTCCATTCCTGCATTTAAGACCTGCAACACATTCCAAAAAAAAAAAAAAAAAATTGGGACAGGTCAATTGATTCTAAATAGGATTAAATTATCACTTATGCAGCATGTTTTCTTGAAACAAGTTGGAATGGACACATGAACATTTCCAAGTCACTGAGTATGTCTTGGACTTTTTTTTTTTTACATCAACAGTTCTCAAACAGTGGTACAAATACCACCTGTGGCACACCAGCTCCCTCTGGTGGTACAGCGAGACACTGAGATTTTTTTAATGAAGATAAAAAAATATATATATAATCTTACCCCCCACCCGCACCCACCCACACCAGAAAACATTAACCACAAATTATTAATCACTGGAATTATATTTAAATTAGGTTTTCAATTTAAAAAAAAAAAATACAAAAAATTATGTTAATTTTAAGCAACATGCACAACACATCTGTCAACTACGAGAACTCCCATTCAAACCACCGGTGAAATTTGTATACGAGTATAGACCAGCTGACCGTGAACTTTAAAGCATTTTAAGGTGTTAAGAGTTGAATAACAATGACTGGTGCGGACTGCGTTGCATACGACTGTAATAACAACAGCTATTAACTAAAATGTATGAGTGTCAGGGAGAAAAAACCCAGAGGAAATGTGGATTAAACCTGTTTGTTCTGATTGCATTTCTTACTGAGAAGACTTGAGTAAAAAGATGTAAGTTTCTTGCAGATTTAGTTTGTCAGTATTTCTGAAACTGAATTCCTCTGTTGTTATTATGCAGATTAGTGTGTGGATACCTGAACCGGGCCCGGCGGGACATGATGGGTTGGGCAAATAGTTTGAAATAATAATCGGGTTCGGATCCAGTCACGTGTGCACAAAGACACTGGGTGGCTCCACAAAAAGGGATGAATGTACCGTATGTATGTAGATCTTTACCGAACAAACTTGTTTTTTATGGTATAATTAAGTCAGTTGCTTTATTTCAAATAAGGTTAACGTTAACTAAATTAGGGTTTCATTGAATCAATACAATTAAATGGAGTAGACGATTCGTAATGAAGCATTTAAATGCTGCACGACTTCAACACAAACAAAGCCGATCTGACACCGAATCTCTGCTGTAAGTGAAATGAAACAATGCTTCATAAGAGTTGGACTCAGTTAATACAGGCTTCAGATACTGATCGGTTTCTGCTTTAACAGACAAACATGACAGAAAGTAATTATAAATTGACAGAAATCTCCCACGTGTGTGGACCTATTTACAAGGGATGTCAAAAAAAAAAAAATAAAAAAAAAAAAAAAAAAAAAAATATATATATATATATATATATATATATATATATATATATATATATATTTCTTTATTTCTTCCGCAGCTTACAAGTCACCATGATACAACTTGTGTTATGTCTTCAAAATCGGTCTTTTGTGCGCTTCTCCTTCTGTGTTGCCACACAGCTCGGCGCTGCTTTTAGCGGCTTCACTGGAGTTATTTCTTCCGCGGCTTTAAACACACATCCACTTTCATGCAGTCATCCAAATTTTAACTTTGTGTTCGTCCAATATTGACAGAAAAATCACAGTTTTGTGAGCTGGCGTTCTGCCTAAATGCTCCTTTGGAGCGTGATGAGTCACTGCGTCAGTGAGCAGTGCGCACGCACAGCTGAGCTCATGTGATCCATTAACAAGATATTAAATCAACTATAGATATACTTCTACAGCTAAGAACTGTTTTATCAAGCTATAAAAACATTAAAAATAGTTACCTTTAAGCTGTTCCAAAATACATTCCTCATTGAGCAGGAGAGGGGAAAAAAGTGTCCCAGATGAAACAGGCCTCTGTGATTCCAGAAGTGATTAGAGGTGTTTTCAGCATCCAAGGTTTGACAAAAAATGATTAATCCGCTACAAAATAATATTTTATATACAGTGTCCAGCGCACAGAGAAGGTGGAATTGTTGTGCGTGAGTGGGCTCCAAAAATAGCCTCTACGGTCCTGCATAGCTGCCAGGGCGCACAGATAATGGGCTTTTAGCAGACTCGTAAGCACCCACGCAAATGCCTGTAAGCCTTTGCAGTAACTCGTACACAAACTGCGCCATGCTGTTGTTGCTAAATTTTGAATTTCTTGAAATTAGCACTACGCTCAGAGAGGAGCCTCTTTAACTGAAGATAATGCCTCTAAGAGCCACTCTGAGCCACCACACTCCCATGAGTTCTTCATTATTCTGTGCGACCCAGGCTTTAGTTTAAACTGATCTGAATCATAGTAATCCACACTGCTTTTTGCTATCTTGAGCTGTGCCTTGGGGCGACTACGTTGTGATTTGGTGCTATAAAAATATGAGTGTAATTGAATTACTTTAGTTCTGGTTTTTACAATGGTACTTGGAAAACCAAATGTATTTTTAAGGTGGTGGTTGTGGTACTTTCAGCTGCTCCCGTTTTGGTTGCCCTTTCTGACACAACTCCAGTGTAACCTGGAGAAACACACACAGCTGCTGGTGTTCCAAAGAGGTCTCCCATCTATACTCAACAAAAATATAAACGCAACACTTTTGGTTTTACTCCCATTTTGTATGAGATGAACTCAAAGAGCTAAAACTTTTTCCACATACACAATATCACCATTTTCCCCTCAAATATTGTTCACAAACCAGTCTAAATCTGTGATAGTGAGCACTTCTCCTTTGCTGAGATAATCCATCCCACCTCACAGGTGTGCCATATCAAGATGCTGATTAGACACCATGATTAGTGCACAGGTGTGCCTTAGACTGCCCACAATAAAAGGCCACTCTGAAAGGTGCAGTTTTATCACACAGCACAATGCCACAGATGTCGCAAGATTTGAGGGAGCGTGCAATTGGCATGCTGACAGCAGAAATGTCAACCAGAGCTGTTGCTCGTGTATTGAATGTTCATTTCTCTACCATAAGCCGTCTCCAAAGGCGTTTCAGAGAATTTGGCAATACATCCAACCAGCCTCACAACTGCAGACCACGTGTAACCACACCAGCCCAGGACCTCCACATCCAGCATGTTCACCTCCAAGATCGTCTGAGACCAGCCACTCGGACAGCTGCTGAAACAATCGGTTTGCATAACCAAAGAATTTCTGCACAAACTGTCAGAAACCGTCTCAGGGAAGCTCATCTGCATGCTCGTCGTCATCATCGGGGTCTCGACCTGACTCCAGTTCGTCGTCGCAACTTCGCACAGCAATTGAAGAGGAGTGGACCAACATTCCACAGGCCACAATTGACAACTTGATCACTCTATGCGAAGGAGATGTGTTTGCACTGCATGAGGCAAATGGTGGTCACACCAGATACTGACTGGTATCCCCCCTGCAATAAAACAAAACTGCACCTTTCAGAGTGGCCTTTTATTGTGGGCAGTCTAAGGCACACCTGTGCACTAATCATGGTGTCTAATCAGCATCTTGGTATGGCACACCTGTGAGGTGGGATGGATTATCTCAGCAAAGGAGAAGTGCTCACTATCACAGATTTAGTGATATTGTGTATGTGGAAAAAGTTTTAGATCTTTAAGTTCATCTCATACAAAATGGGAGCAAAACCAAAAGTGTTGCGTTTATATTTTGTTGAGTGTATGTACTAACCAGGTCCGGCACTGCTTAGCTTCTGAGATCTGACGGGATCAGGCTGACACAGAGCAGTGAAATATTTTCTAAGGTGGTACTCATTGTAAAAAAGACTGAGAACCACTGATTTACAGCCTTCATTTTCTGAACCTGATTATTCCAATTCAGGATCACAGAGGGCACCATGGTCATTGTGCAAGAGGTGTGGTACATTCTGGACAGGCCGCCAGTCTACCACAAGGCCACATATAGACAGACAATTCATGTGCTCACTCACACCTACAGTCAATGTAAAGTTTCCAATTCACCTAACCCCTCATGTCTTTGGAAGTGGGAGGAAGGACTAAGCACCTAGAGGGAACCCATGCAAACACTGGGAGAACATACCAAACTCCACACAGAAAGGACCAGATCAGAAGTGAATTTTGGACCTTCTTGCTTCACTTACATTGAGCATTAAGCAATACAGCACAGTACGGTAGTGTCAGGTAAATCTGTGTCAAGTAGGCAGTCGTCAAACACTGAGCGACTGTGCTGGAAGGACACTAGTGAGGGAAGTTAAACAAACCCTTGTATATGGTTAAAGAGCAAAGGAAGGGTTTACAGCAGGGGTCCTCCTGGACCCCGAACTTGAACATTTTTCATCTGTCCTTGCCTTCTGCCAAAAGCTGATTAGTTCATTCAGGTGTGCCCAGCCAGTTGACCAAACAGACACCTGAATGGGGCAGTTGACTGTCGGTCGAGCAGTAAAGATGGAAAAGGTGCAGGTTCGGGGTGGATTGGGAAACCCTGTCTTACAGCATTGCCAGTGTTGTGCTTTTCTCTTGGGATTTCTTGCAGAATGTTGTAAAAATAATGAATGTTTATGAATTCAGTGGTACAAATATTTCATTCCATTGAAAGAATGTAAAAACATTCCTTATTTGTTTTATATAACACCAAAAATAGATCCTTGTCATTTGATATTTTATTAATTTATTAACAACAGAAAAGGGACTTACATTTTGGTGTGCGTCACTGGCGCTTTGACATCAACAGTCCAGCACAAACTTTAAATAGGAGTCTAAAATTGATCTTGGTCACATTGCAAAAAACAATCCTGACAATGTATTCTTTGATGCCGTGCACTGACTTTGTGTACAGACTGCCGTCTGCTTTCCTCACTCCAGCAAAAAATCACATCAGAAATTTGTTTTTCATCTGAACTTCCTCCTCTTCATCCTAACAGCTCTTCATGCCTGCAGACGGCTTAGCACCATCAGTTAGCTCCTTAAAATCGCTGTCCACCAGCAAAACAAACTCTGCCATGTTTAGCTAAATGCCGCCCCCACTAGTGTGTGCACGTGCCTGGCTGATGCAGCGTGCAATGGCACAAAATGTATGGAACCAAGTTTGCACGGTAAATGGAATATCACACAAATGGGACGAATAATCCATGTCATGTGACATACAAAGCACCAATCAAATGACAAGGATCCACTCAGCTGTAATATAAATGCTGATTTTCCATACCTGTATGTTCAAAGAACATTTTTACTTTGTTTTTCTAGACTAAACATCTCTGCTTTCTTCCTCAGGCTGCTTGTTTTGCTGCTTTGGGGTTCTCCTTCATGATAATGAGCTTGAGCTTCATAATCGTGGACTGGACTTCAGGACACAGCCTTGCTGTTGGAGGCCACTAGATCCTGCTCCTGGCTGGTGCGTGGGCCTGGGGAAAATGGGAAAAGAACTAGTCAATGCAAAGGGAGCCCGAACACCTCAGCAGGAGCACACGAGTGGGCCACTGAGCACAGAATCTGGATGTCAGTATAGTTTGGTATTTGTGCTGCAGTCACACTGATCTCCATCAAGTTTCATTAACACATATCTGAAGAAAACACTGACATTCATTTTAAAATGATACAACAGCAATATTGTGCTTTATGAAGAATCAAGACTGAATCGGGTTATTTTAGACAGCGCATTTCAGCCCACACGTGGTCAAACACATTGCTCCTATCCCATTTTCCCCTCATTATTCACACACGAAGAAGAGCAGCTGGTTCCAAACAGATAAATATCACACATTATTTGGAGAATCACACATAAGCATTAGAGGTTTTGCAAAGACCTGCAAATATGGACAACAGGTGAGGGTGAGACATGAGATCAGGTGCAGTGAAGTGGTTTCTCTTTGAACCAGCAGAGCTCTGAACTTGAATTCCTGCATCATACACAATAAAAGTGTCCTTACACTTTTACGTCGGTTACCAAAGTTGTTGTGTAGTGTCATATTATACAGGTGCCTTTTCGTATTGGGACACCACAAGTACAGTAAAAACCGAAGTACATATTTATTTCGAAATGCTTTAATTTAAAATAAACAATATTTAACTACTGTATATGATCAGATTTACGATCATCAATATGCGTTATGGTTTATGTGGTTAACAGATTGTAAGAGAGTGACAGACCTTGATTTTAGGATTTGGTACCTCATTGTGTCAAACTAACAGCACATTAGACAAACTGTGACCTTGAATATGGATCATGTACAGCTCAGATTTACCCTGACGTTTCACCAGAAAACCTTTTAATGCTTTCCTCAGTTTCTACCATTAACTTTCTCTAAATTTTGAATTCAATTTTTCAACACTATTGCATTCACATATTTCCATGTCCCAACACTATGATGCTTAAAGCGAAAAAATACAAATATTCAAATAATATGCAAGCTGCCAGGAGTTTATGTATTGTCTCTTGGAAACTATCATTGTCTGTAATTTAGAGTTCTCTGAGTTAAAGCTGTATGGGTGCTGGTTTGTACCAAGAAATAAAACATGGCAGTTATGGAATGATGTGGAAAAAATACACAAAAGTTAACATTTTGAGCTTTAAAAGTCAACATTTCAATTTCCCAAGTTATACGAGTATTATTGAGATACTTATTTGAATTTATCACTTTCCACATCATAGTTATGAGATAAATGTAAAAAAATTGACTTTCAAGGATATAATTACAGGAATTAAAGTTCTGCGTCCCTGCAGGAGATTTACACCAATTAGGCTGCCAATTGATACAGATGTCATATATTAGATCAGTGCAGATCTGATGAGAATTAATAAAAAAAACAGATGAGGGTCTTATTAGATTGCTGATTATGTTATGCAGCTTCACCGAGCAGACATGAAAGTTTTACATGTAAAAGCGGATTTCTGATTTTCCCCATAAATTCAGATTTTCTATGATTTTGGTCAGGTTTGGTTAATCCACTCACACATGACAAAGCAGCACTGGCATGCAATTTTAAAATATATTATTTTTGAATATTGTTCAATCAGTTTATCATGCATTGCTGTGCAGTTTAAAATTTTGCATAATTGTGTCCTATATCTGTGGCTTGACCTCTGTCATGAATGGAAGAAATCCTATTTGTTATGAGCTAAATATGTTAATATCCTGGTATTCACAAACTTAAAGTTGCATTTTTAACTTTCCAAATCAAAATTATGTCATAATTACAGCTGACCCTGAAACTCTTGAGTTTATTTTTAATCTCACAGTGATGTCTGAGAAAGGTGACATTTTAATTGAGCATCTTATAATTATGAAACTCCCCCCACCCAACACACACACATCATTTAATAATTTTCAGGACCCCCCCCCCCCCCCCCCCCCCCCCCCCCACTGCTCCCCCATGGCAAATATTACTTTCCATAAAACTGCAGCATTGATTTGTGAACCTGAAGCCTGTGGTGGGTCTGGCAGAACTAATTTAACATTTTGTGAACCTGCCGTAAGTCCTGGCTGAACTGATTTGTACTATTTTAATCTGCTTTCACACTTATTGGATGTTTTGACTTTAATATTTTTGTGATTATTGTGTATGTTTTAGTGGATCTATGGAGGTGTTAGAGTTTCTTCCCAACACTGATCTTCTGTTCTGTGCCAATCTTATACTAGTGTCATATTAGTTTATGATAAAGCCCTTAAGAAACATTATCTGTCAGTGATGACGTATATAATTTTGGTGTAATTTGTTGATGTGGTCTAAAGCTGTTATAGAACTGACAAACTGCATACAGCTGCACTTTGTACAGATTACAGCACTGTTCAGTAGAACTACAGCCCACAAATGATCACGTTTCATTAAAGAGCACAAATTTTGGAACCAGACTCGGCAAAATGTTGGGATAAATTTCAGATAATTGCCCACCAAGATTACTTTTACTTCATATTACAACTCTGATTTTCTGAAAGTGTAAATCTGTATTTCTCTCATTTTATTTAAATACTGTTATTATTTCAAACATGATTGATGTGTTTTAAGTGATAAATTATAAGCAGAAGCAGGCAGGGTCGGACTGGGAACAAATTTCAGCCCTGGCATTTTTCCTCTGGACCAGCCCACTATTGGCCCGACGAATCCACCCCCAAACACACACACACACACCCGTCCATACCGAACCCCCAATGAACAAATACTATACACCTAAACACCATGAACACACACCTAAACACACACTTTCACTGTCATTTCACCTTGATCATAGTACAAACGCGGACCCAGCGCCACGAGGGGGCGTCACATATTTTGACGAAATTACAAGTTTAAATGACTATATATATATATATATATATATATATATATATATATATATATATATATATATATATATATATATATACACACTCAACAAAAATATAAACGCAATACTTTTGGTTTTGCTCCCATTTTGTATGAGATGAACTCAAAGATCTAAAACTTTTTCCACATACACAATATCACCATTTCCCTCAAATATTGTTCACAAACCAGTCTAAATTTGTGATAGTGAGCACTTCTCCTTTGCTGAGATAATCCATCTCACCTCACAGGTGTGCCATATCAAGATGCTGATTAGACACCATGATTAGTGCACAGGTGTGCCTTAGACTGTCCACAATAAAAGGCCACTCTGAAAGGTGCAGTTTTATCACACAGCACAATGCCACAGATGTCGCAAGATTTGAGGGAGCGTGCAATTGGCATGCTGACAGCAGGAATGTCAACCAGAGCTGTTGCTCGTGTATTGAATGTTCATTTCTCTACCATAAGCCGTCTCCAAAGGCGTTTCAGAGAATTTGGCAGTACATCCAACCAGCCTCACAACCGCAGACCACGTGTAACCACACCAGCCCAGGACCTCCACATCCAGCATGTTCACCTCCAAGATCGTCTGAGACCAGCCACTCGGACAGCTGCTGAAACAATCGGTTTGCATAACCAAAGAATTTTTGCACAAACTGTCAGAAACCGTCTCAGGGAAGCTCACCTGCATGCTCGTCGTCCTCATCGGGGTCTCGACCTGACTCCAGTTCGTCGTCGTAACCGATTTGAGTGGGCAAATGCTCACATTCGCTGGCGTTTGGCACGTTGGAGAGGTGTTCTCTTCATGGATGAATCCCAGTTCACACTGTCCAGGGCAGATGGCAGACAGCGTGTGTGGCGTTGTGTGGGTGAGAGGTTTTCTGATGTCAATGTTGTGGATCGAGTGGCCCATGGTGGCGGTGGGGTTATGGTATGGGCAGGCGTCTGTTATGGACGAAGAACACAGGTGCATTTTATTGATGGCATTTTGAATGCACAGAGATACCGTGACAAGATCCTGAGGCCCATTGTTGTGCCATACATCCAAGAACATCACCTCATGTTGCAGCAGGATAATGCACGGCCCCATGTTGCAAGGATCTGTACACAATTCTTGGAAGCTGAAAATGTCCCAGTTCTTGCATGGCTGGCATACTCACCGGACATGTCACCCATTGAGCATGTTTGGGATGCTCTGGACCGGCGTATACGACAGCGTGTACCAGTTCCTGCCAATATCCAGCAACTTCGCACAGCCATTGAAGAGGAGTGGACCAACATTCCACAGACCACAATTGACAACCTGATCAACTCTATGCGAAGGAGATGTGTTGCACTGCATGAGGCAAATGGTGGTCACACCAGATACTGACTGGTATCCCCCCCCCAATAAAACAAAACTGCACCTTTCAGAGTGGCCTTTTATTGTGGACAGTCTAAGGCACACCTGTGCACTAATCATGGTGTCTAATCAGCATCTTGATATGGCACACCTGTGAGGTGGGATGGATTATCTCAGCAAAGGAGAAGTGCTCACTATCACAGATTTAGACTGGTTTGTGAACAATATTTAAGGGAAATGGTGATATTGTGTATGTGGAAAAAGTTTTAGATCTTTGAGTTCATCTCATACAAAATGGGAGCAAAACCAAAAGTGTTGTGTTTATATTTTTGTTGAGTATATATATATATATATATATATATATATATATATATATATATATATATATATAAAACATCATGAGGTTTATGTCACAGAAATCCTACTTTACAATCACACTGCAGTCATTGTTAAATTATTTCCTTTTGCATTCATAATAAACATTTGTATTTATTTAGTGTTTGTTTTTCTGGTTGAAATAAGATATAAATAATCTACCAGACTTCAAAAAATATACAAGTTTCCATGTTATTTTATTTGTCTAAAAATAAATGTCTGAGGTTCCTTATGTTAAACAAGAAATTATCTAATCTGAAATAACAGGTGGTTTTAATACAGATGAAAGTTTTCTAAAGAACCATTTATTGATTTATTTACCTATTTTAATTACAAGTGTTCTAAACTTTTTTTTTTTAACAGTAATCAGAAATTTTGAGGTAACAACAACAAAAAAACATTTCCAATGATTTTTCTTCAGAAAACCGCTCTATAAATGAGCAGTCCTGTCACACGTTAATGTTTTGTACAGATCAGTGGTTTCTGCACCAATCGGATTGGTGCAATCCATTTTGTAGAGATCAGTGGTTTCTGCCACGAGTCTTCCGTGTTTTGGCCCGACAGACAACGCCAAGGTACATCACAGCTCAGAGTGTCGAAAGTTGGCGCACCTCATCTCGACAGAACACCGGCTCTGTGGTGGTATGCAGGTGGTACCAAGCGTCTATACGTTCAAATAATAATTTTAAAAAATACTGTCATCACTCTTCGCTCTTGGTCAGTCTCTTACAACGGTGCAGCGTAAATACACGAGCTTTCCAGGAGCGCACGTCTCCTCCGGTGCGCACTATTTTTTTGGGGGGGGGGGGCGACCCCGCCCCCTGTGATAAACTCATCGCCCCCTTAATATTTTTTTTTTCTAGTGCCGAGTCTGACAAAATAGAAGCAAATGCACACAAGCGGAAAAAAGTTTTTGTGTCTCCAAAGTGTGTGTGTGAGTGAGTGAGAGAGAGAGAGAGAGAGAGAGAGAGAGAGAGGTAATGTGTAACCACTGCTAGGATTCACACAGCAGCAAATTAAGGAGCTGAAGTCCGTAGCTGTTGCATTTAAAGATTAACAAACGTAAAGCACAGTTAATTAAAATAAAAGAAACGATTCCAACCTTGTATCAGTAGAAGAGCGGAGAGAAGTCCAGGCGCCGAGGACTCAATCCATTCACAGGGGCGGGAGTGGCCGCCTGCTCTTCCTGCAATCTGATTGGCCACCCTGTATGCTTTGTCATTGGCTGTTGGTCATGTCAATCATTGTGCTCGATGTAAGTCTCCGTTGTATGATCAAACGGAAACAAAACTGAAACCTAGAATAAGACTGCGCCGTGTATGAAACACTACAGAACTTTTATTTTGACACAAATTCAGGAAGTGGCTCTGCAGCTGCGCCGATTAAATGCTGTAGCTTCACTGATCACGGACTTTCCACGTGTTGACAGCAGCGCGCGGTTCGAGAACACTGTATATTTCTATAATCTCTATAAATATGGGAGGGCCGGCCCACGCACGTCTAAACGTGCAGCGGCCCACCGGGCAAATGCCCAAAATCACAGATTATCAGTCCGAGCCTGGAAGCAGGAAATGTATTTAGTGCACATATCTTCATCTGTCCCTTGCTTTCCCATGTAGTTTTGCAGTGGTTGCCGTACAAATGAAGGTTTTTGTTTTTCTTGTTAAGTTACAAGAGTGATGCTTCACTTTAAGGGGTCATGCAAAAAACAAACAAAAAAAACAAAAAAAAAAACTTTAACTGCTTCACAGATAACCTGATTTTAAAATCAGAGTTTAAACACCAAATATATTGATTGATTGATTGATTGAAATATGCATTTGTCAGGTATCTAAATAAATCGATGTAATATTTTATGGTAGCTGTTGTTCCACCTTAAACAAATAAATGAATGAAAATGATTCTTCATTGATAAGAAATGGCTTTATATAAATAATGTATATAACTGTAAACCTTTTATATTTGATGCATATTTACAACAGCTTGTAAAGTGTAAATAGCAGGGACAGCTTTAGTTTGGCAATAAAGCAACTGTAGATGTTTCTACAATGTATCTTGTCATTATTTCTTATATTTAAATGGTACATTTAAATGCAATAAACAATTCCAAAGCAGCTTAAACCTTTTTTTTTTTAAATTCTGATGTTATTCCTTTTGTCATTTATTCATTGGTCTACCTTCACTTGTAAACACACATTTATAGTACATCAGATTTTTGTGTTTACAACAAAACATGAAAAGTGACCTTAGGTCATTGTGACCTCACTGCTGACCTTGTTATGTCAATATAATGCTGTTTTTTTTTATGGTATCACATCCATCCTATTTGGATTGGTGAAAATAGCAGACACCAATCTGACCTTATTTCTGATTCCAATTTTACATTAATGTATGTAAATAAACATCTTGAAACAGCATATCTGCAACAGTGACAGAGCAACTAATTCTGATTTATTATTCTAGTAATTGATGTTGATGTATGTTAAGACTGAGTTATCATGGTTCAGTATTTTTCCAGTGATTAAACTGAATGGGAGCAGTAATACTGCAGAGTCTCGTTTTGCCTGAACCACACAAGATGACAGAGCTCACAACCTTCTGTGTGGAGGCGGGACAGGCCACAGCTCCACTTTGCCCTCTGCTCTGACTTTTTCCAATCAGATATTGGCTTTCCAATGGTGTCCTCAGGTCTGAGAGTACACTCTGGTCCTGCACATCCCGGTACCCACCACACCATGGAAATGCCATGGGTCTTTGATGGCAACCACCCAGGCAGAAAGCTGGTCCATCCCCAAGTGCTAAAAGTAAGCATCTGTCGACAGTAACAATGTGGAACATTGGTGTCTCCTTCAGCTTTTCTAGTCACTGGGATTGTCGGCGTTGAGAGACACCTTCATGATGGATCCTGCACAGTGAAACGTGCCACATGACCATAGCTTCTGTTCCATTGCTTAAGTGATCTCATCTGAGTCATGAGTAACTCTTTCACATAGTCATTCTTGCTGTGTCCAAACATCCTCCAAAGAGACCTGTGGTACCAAAGACATCCAGTCATCACCTCAAGACTCTGGTTAGCATCCAAGCCTCACAACCATATGTTGTGAAAGTGTCGTGACACGGACCCACAACAGGGGGCGTTAATGAACGGACAATGGATAAGCCAAAAAGTAACAATTTAATGTTGTGAATCACACAACGATGTACAGACAATAACAATACAGTGACTGTCAATCATACACCAGGTGACGTGTGGGCAGGCTCGACGATAGAAGACGCCTGGCGAGAGAAAAGCCGGATCCACACAGCTTCCACCGCCAACGGAGCTGAAGAACACCGGAGCCGCCAAGCCCTGCGCCCCAGGTGGCCGCCATCTTCAGCAGTCAGACCCGGTACTGCTGGCAGAGAACAGAGACAGTCCAGATGAGTGTGAGGTCGCACACTCAGTAATCCCACAGTCTGTATTCAGTAAAGGAGGGAGAACCTCCACCTCCAATCACACACTCGTGCAGCTCCTGAGATAACCACTTATCTGGATGGGGTGTGAGGCGAAGCCGTCGCAGTCCACACCAAACGCCAACTCCACAGACAGGGTATCCGTCCCAGGAAACGGCTGCAAAAGAGATCAGACTAATACTCGAATTTGAGGTTTAGCAGAGAATTACCTGATTGGTAGTTGATTTCTCGGCGAGGAGGTGGAGTTGCAGTCCGGCCTTTATGGTGATGGTGATGAGATGAATGAGTGACAGCTGGTGCTGAGGATGAGTGACAGCTGTCACTCCCAGTGGCTCCAGCGCCCTCTCGTGCTTGAAGCCCGCACTCCAAGCAGGGCGCCATCTGGTGGTGGTGGGCCAGCAGTACCTCCTCTTCAGCGGCCCACACAACACCATAGATGAAGACAGGAGGCACCCCTGCTATTTTCCTGCTAAGCTAAGCTATTGACATTGCAACACGTCTGGTCAGCAACCTCATCCTTCCCAAGGCTCTCAATCTCAAAAGCTGAGAACCGAGAGAGGTGAATGCCATTGCATGGATCCCTGTAACTCAACTGTTTGATCACTTTTGCAGTTTTAGTTAAGTTTAGACACCCACCAAAACCTTGTCACCAGAGATGCCCAACGTCCCCTTGCCGAGTAGCTCAAAAATAAAGCCATTCAAGGCAAGGTGCTAACAATAATGAACAATCGTTTTTAAAAACTGGCTTGATGTTTTTTTCCAAATCATGCTTTCCAAGTACTGACCTTCTCTGAAATGTTTCACAAAAAAAATCCTTCAATGACTTTGCGCATTATTCTGTTCACAGAGTGTACAAACTTGAATTCCTATTTGTGATGTAGAGAAAAAATCTTCAGGACATAGCTCATCTCCATTACTCTATGGAGTTTTGAAAAGCTCAAATTTGACACACTTTTGATTGCACTTGTTGCACGCAATATTCAAAATTTTTGGTCAACATTCTTTCAACTATTGCTATTATTTTAATGATAGGATTTATTTTATTTATCTTAAATGCTATTAATCAAATAGTTTTCTACAAAATGATGAAAAAAGATACATTCTAATGAGACCGTATTACAAATGAATAAACTTGTACTTATAGTATTTTTTTTTTTTTTTTGGAGACCATGCTTCAACTTTTATTTTAATGGCAGGAATGGGCTTCCATACACATTTAACATATTATTAACCAAGACTTTTAAAAAGTTATTGTTGTAAGAATATATTTGAAACTTCAGTTACTGTACGTCAAAATTACCTCGTATTTTTTTATGATTTTTTTTAAAGTCGTTAAAAAAACCATCATCTCAACGCTTGACTAATATTTGGACAGTCATGCCTGTAATTTTCTCATAACGTTACCATTTGGTTACGTTACGTTTGGTTTTAACTATTGTAACATAGAAATAATAAAAAGATTATAAAAAATACAAAATTATGACATGTTATTGACAAGTAGTAATTTATATCTCAAATATTTAATCTGGAATTTAGTTTCTCACAACCTTACTGACAAACGTGTACTTAAGAATTGATTTCATTTGATTTTAGAAATTCCATAAAAGTCAAACAAAAATAAGTTAAAACATGACTAATACAACTTCTTGGAATTTCAAGGATAATACAAAAAAGTCACACGACTTATTTCCACTGTGGTCCTTCCCTAAAACAAACACAGTAAGCAACAAGATAAAATCTAAATAAATAAATAAAAATAATAAAAACACTTAAAAAAAACAAGCAGCAAATAAAATAGTTACACGAATTTGTTGGACTGACCTTCTAGAATGGTGTTGAGCAGAAATGACTTGACCATTCTCAACTACAACAACTTTGTATTAAATTAAATATTTATTTATTGTGAACGCTGTTTTGCTGCTCGGAATGTAAGGAGAAAAACGCAGCAAATATCCGTTAGAGGGCGCTGTTCACCAACACTTATGAAGACTTGTTTTTTTTTATGACGTTTTGAAAAACGTGGCTCCATGAGCAGTTTGAGGAGATTCTCCTCTCCTGCGTTCAGCCTGTTTGCGTCGTCTGAAATGCGTCGGAATGATGCTGTCACAGCGCCCTCTGCAGTGAGCGCGGCGCACTGCAGCCATCACGCCTCGCTGGCTTCAGCTCTAATTGGTTCCACTCGGACTCTGGCGGAAAGCTCGCCTGGGCTTTAATTGGACTATCGCGACAAGTTGTGGCCTCAGTAGCGACTGAGTGTCCAAATCCCGTCGGATTTCCAGAGGATTTCGGACTGCGGTCGGCGGAGGGCCGAGAGGATGCGGGGCGCAGAGCTCGGAATGGATCCGCGGTAACAAACTGTGAGATTCCATCCGCACATGTTTTTTTTTTTTTTAGTTTCAGTCCTCAGCTGTGAGCTCTGATTGAAAGCGAACATTTGACTTTTCACGCGTGGCTCGGCGTTATTTCGATCGTTCCTGAAAGCACCATCACTGCAGGCTTTTCTTTTTTTTTTTTTTGCCCCAGTGGTCGGTGCGCCGCTGCGTTCGGAGCCATGGGCTGCACGGTGAGCGCCGAGGACAAGGCGGCCGCGGAGAGGTCCAAGATGATTGACAAAAACCTCCGAGAGGACGGAGAGAAGGCGGCCAGAGAAGTCAAACTGCTCTTACTGGGTAGGTCCATGATGTCCCTGCTGCTGGAGATGCATGAAGAAAACTTAGTGCCTCTGTCAGTTCACGCGATTTAAAGCGTGATCTGATCCGGATCAGGCTGATCAGGTGATCCTCTCACTTGGATTATATAAAATAACATTTTGGGTGCAGCAAACACCACATAATGTGGCGTCATAAGGTTTCTTCAACAGGGGAAGAAGACCTAAAATCTGAATAAACCATGAAACACAAACTGCATCCAAATCACCCAATGCAACTCCAAATGCTATACAGCAGCTCAGATCTCTGACCTGAGATCTCTATTTTGCCAGGAAAGCGTTATTTTATTAATAATAAAACAAAACCTATGGGCAAACCAGAGCTGACCGAGCCAGCATCAACGGAGGTCCTTCTAATTTTCAGAATGGTTCGTGGCAAACAATTTGCATCCAAAAAACCTTATCCACATGATGTCACATCATTTTAGTGCAGGCTTGAAAACAGATGATAAGATCCACCATGGACCTCACCTACATCTGACCCATCAGATGTAGTAGGTCAGGGGTGGCCAAGTTCTGTCCTCAAGAGCCACATTCCTGACACTCTTAGTTGTCTCCCTGCTCCAACACACCTGAATCCAATGAAAGACTCGTTAGCAGACTTTTAATGAGCCTTTCATTGGATTCAGGTGTGTTGGAGCAGGGAGACGTCAGGAATGTGGCTCTCGAAGACCGAACTTGGCCACCTGTGTAGTAGGTAGTAGCAGACCTGTCAAAAGGCAACATTTCAGTGGCAAAGTTCACAACTTGGTACACCATGGACGATGCACATAAAGTAGCTATATGCGCAACCATATTTAGTTTCACAGTATGGCATCCAGTAAGAAACCGCCTTGATATGTAATCATAAGTTCAAAACTTAGGGTTAAGGTTAGGGTTGTGCATGAAACCTGACATTTGTTAGGGTTGTACATGAACCCTGGGATTGTGTAGTTTAAATAGCAATGGGTGCTTTGCTAATAGCAATTCACAGGCTCTGTATGGTACCGTGTCAATAGCAATGGTCTAAAATAAAACACCAAAATTTCCCCATCAGTACAGTTGAAGGATGTCATGAGAGAAGATCGTACATCTTAGTGTTGATAGACACTGTCCTCATCAGCCACCAACTGGAGATGAATACAGTTTCGGTGACCAGTGGCAGTATTGCCGCCCCCAGCGCCACCAGAGGCTTCAAGCCACTGGAGGGTGTTGTGCCATAAGTAGGAACCAAGCTGCAAATAGGTAAATAGACACCTTATTTCCATCAAGGTGGTAGAGGTCCAGAGCAAGGCATCACACCTGGTACCAAACGACATGGGCTGCATCCAACTGTTCTTGGTTCCATTGGTTTCATCTCTCACCCCTCTCCACTCTGGTTTGTGTCCATATTCAGTCGCTTGTTTGGATGTGACACAAGGCATCTCTTAGTGTGTGATTGTTTAGTCCTGTTTTTGAGAAGTAGGATATCACTCACTGGCCAGTGACGCAACAGTATCCTACCTCAGTTGGTAGGTCATGGCACTCCCAGTCTTTACCCTCACAGTCAGCATGTAGCGATTTGTGTCAGGACTTCTTTTGCTCACTCTCTTGCATATTTTCCTCCAAATGAAATGTGAGTTCAAAAAGCAGAACCCACCTTGTCCCCTCTGTCCAGACCACATCTTGCCCAGACCACCGCGTCTGGTCAGATAATGAAGGCTGTCCTTAAATTGAAGCATCACCAAACAACATATTTTGGTTTATTTGTGCATCTGTAAGTTGGGTCCTTTCCTTTTCATGTGTGAGTTCCTTGAGTGGTGCATGTTTATTAGCTGGAACAAAAAAATCCACTTCAGAGTTTAGAATGATGCTAACTCTGCTGAGCGGATGGCGGTAATTCCAGGGAGTTGCTAATGCTAAAACCCAATCTCACTTTCATGGATATGTATCCTGGAAGGTTGTAACTGTGACAAATTGTGTGTAAAGATCTTGGAATGTGATCTAGATTTTGGAGCACTTGATACTTTTAAAATGCAATCCCCCCCCCAAAAAACAAAACAAAACAAAAAAAAACCATTGACTAGCTGCTGGTTGTGATGTCTTAGGCATGTCTGTTTTGAACATTCTTAGCCACAGTTGTCTCAAAGGTCTGCTGTACCCAATACAGAATGGGATTCTTGTCAACACAGATATGAGATTCGCCAGATGCAGCAGGTCTGATCTGGGAGCATAGCATGGTGCTGCATTGACCACATTACAGAACCGCCTTAGGTCTAGATGGAAACCACACAGACAGACAACCGATCCATCGTCAATTTCCAAAAGTTGCCATCTATCTGCTGCAACCAGGTGAACATGGGTGTCTACTTTGCCTTCTCCAGTTGTTGGGATCCTCAATGCTGAGGCACCTGTATCACACCCAGAGAAATAAACACACCACGTCTAAAATGTTGTAGGTGATGCTCCCTCACAGTATAAGTAGCATCCCTCATCTTAGTCTGCCTAAGTAACTGTTTGTTTGTCACAAAGTCATTTCAGCTTTACCCAAGGATCCTCCAGAGAAATCTGGTACCAAAGAGAAATCTGGTCCAGTTGTCACCTTAAATCACCAGTTAGGGTCCAGTTCTCACAAGCATACAGAAAGCACCAGAAGCCTAAAGACTTAGACCTTTGTTCAGCAGTGACTTAAAGGTTAGATAAGTGATCTTATGATTGGAAGGTCACTGGTTTGAATCCCAGATTATATAAATGTGGGAAAACAACTGCCTTTAACTGCCTAAATAAAGGTTCGAACCACTGGTGAAACTATCAACTGTCCATTTATCATGTTGATATTCAGTTCACAGACTTCATAACCTAACAAGGACTCCTAAGCTTTCACTTGGAAAGGAAATCAAACTAGGGAAATGTTTTTGAGCTCAGCAGTCTGTGAATGTTTTTGTCCAACATTCATGAATGACATTCTGTTATCCCACAGTCCCACAGTATCACACAGTCTAGAAAATCTTTACCACCGCAAAAATCTTGGTTGTGACAATTTTTCTTTCCTGCTTCACTTTCACTGCTTAAGCTTGACATGTCACCATTGCTGCACTGGTTGCCAGTTGGAAAGTTGGAGGCCATATGGTGAGGGACTCTTCTGCATTGTAATCATGGGAATATATGTCATATTTCAATCAAATTCTCACATTAGTTTCATTAAATAAATAAACATATTGATTAAATTAGTTTGAGGTTTGTCAGCATTGTTCACAGAGGTAGGGATTCATATCAGGAGTTTTGTAAATATATGAAAAGTCTTTTAAAGGACATGTCGCACTGAAATCATAACAATTTAGATTTAGGCTGTTAGTGACCATCTGATGATTCACTGGGATTACTTTGTGCACTTCCATGACCAGTTTCAAAGTATACGGCATTTGCAGCAAACAGCTACGGAGACGTCCGAAGACAAAGTACTTGTGAATACTTGTGTGTTTCAGACA
Source organism: Thalassophryne amazonica (assembly GCF_902500255.1). Lineage (NCBI taxonomy): Eukaryota > Metazoa > Chordata > Actinopteri > Batrachoidiformes > Batrachoididae > Thalassophryne > Thalassophryne amazonica. The sequence goes on along the minus strand of NC_047105.1, from coordinate 55,563,151 downwards.
GGTAACATAGCTATTAGAAGCATCCCAGCATGTGCTTCAGTGGAATGTAGCTGTTAACGTTAAGAACTGAGGCACAGATTAATTCCATAGTTGGCATAAGTGTGATGTGCTTGAGAGAGAAGTTAGTTGATGCTGTGCAGATTGAGGGATATTATTTTTTTTGCCATAAGCAGGATGCCAAAACGTGATGGAGGGGTGGCGCTTTATGTATCTTCAAATCATCAATGTGAAATTATACAAAATATGTAATTTTCTTTGGAAAATATTATGGAATGCATCACTGTGGAAATTAAACATAAAAAAATCAAAAAATATCATTATAAGTTATGTTTACAGAGCTCCAGGATCTAATATAAATACATTTGTGGATAAATTGACCGAAATGTACAATACAGTGAAAAATAAGCTTTTATTTGTCTGTGGAGACTTTAATATGGATTTTTTTTTAAATCTGTATGGTCAGTTACAAATAACTTAATTTATAAACTCTATGTTTTGTATGGGATTGTTTCCAGTAATCACACATTCAACCAGGATAACTACGAACACATCAACACTTATTGATAATATATTGACAAATACTACTGCAGGGAATATAACAGGTGGAATACTCATTAGTGATGTCAGCGATCATATGCCGGTTTTTGCAGCTTTCCAGGTCTTAGTTGATGGATACGACCAGAAAGAACCTGTACATTTCAAAAGAAAATTAACTGAAGTTACCCTTGAGAATCTTAGAAGGCCCTTAATGCATCATGATTGGTGTGATATTTCTAATGATGACATCGACAAATCATATCTTGTATCTTCTATTACCATTATTTCAAATTTGTATGATAAATATTGTCCGCTGGTGCCGAAAAGTAAAGATGCGCAAAAAAACAACAACAAAAAAAAAAAAAACGGACAAACCTTGGGTTACAAAGGAACTCCAGAATGCATGCAAAAAGAAAAATCTTTTGTACAAGCAGTTTATAAAATTTAGAACTAGGAGGCTGAAAGATATACAACAATAAATTAATGAACATCATGCGACCGTGTAAGAAGCAATATTATTGCGACTTATTGGTAAAAAATAAAACCAACATTACTGGCACCTGGAAGATATTAAATGAAATCATTAACAAGAGAAAAGCAATTAAAGATTATCCATCTTATTTTTATACAGATTCTGATAAAACCATAAAAAACAATAAAGTTATTGCAGATCATTTCAATAATTATTTTGTTAACGTGGGTAAAAATTGATCAAATTCAATTGTATCTTGTAAAACGCATTCTATGGATAACAACAAATGAATTAATACTATTTTGGATTCAATATTTTAGAGAAGTAGATGAAAATGAAATTATCAACATTGTTCATAAATTTAAGGGGAAAAAAATCAACTGACTGTGATAACTTTAGTATGTTTTTGATTTAAAAATATTATTCATTGTATTATTAAACCTTTAACATATTTGTAATTTGTCACTAATGACTGGGAAATTCCCTTCCAAAATGAAAATAGCTAAGGTGACACCTTTGTTTAAATCTGGTGACAAACATGTCTTTTCAAACTATAGGCTGATTTCTTTGTTATCACAGTTTTCTAAAATTCTGGAAAAAAAACATTTGTAAAGAGGTTGAATGATTTTATATCCAAACACCATATACTTAGTGAACAGCAGTATGGTTTTAGAAAATGTCACACCACTTCTCTGGCTATAATTGATTTTGTTGAACAAGTTCCAAATGCAATAGAGATGAAGCAATGCACTGGAGGGGCTTTCTTTGATTTACAGAAAGCATTTGATACCATAGATCATACTTTCTTATTAGACAAATTACAGAAGTACAACGTTAGAAGATTAGCCCTGGATTGGTTTGCTAGTTATTTATCTAATAGGTATCAGTCTGTCCATTTTGGAGGGACAAATTCAAATTCATTATTGAGGATTACATGTGGGGTGTCCCATGGGTCAGTTTTTGGGCCATTGTATGTTAATGATATTAGTTTGGTGTCAAAGTCTGTGCATTGTTGTTTGCTGATGACACAACTGTGTTCGGTAGTGGGGACAATTTGGGACAACTTTTGGAAATGATGGAGAGGGAATTACTAAATTTTAAATATTGTTTGATTCTAATAAATTGTCACTTCATTTTGGTAAGACAAAGTGTATTATATTTGGAAACAAACCCAGGAATTTAAATAGAAACTTATCATTGAATGATGTTGAAATTGAAATTGTATCCGAAACTAAATTTCTTGGCATTTTATTGATGATAAATTAAGTTGGAAAACTCACATAAATTATGTTAAAACTAAAATTTCAAAAGTTATTTCAATTTTGTATAACGCACAATATTTTGTCCCCCAACATTCATTGGTCACGCTGTATCATTCATTACTTGTCCCATATATGACCTATTGTATTGAGGTTTGGGGAAACACATATAAAACAAAAACAAATTCAGTTTTTCTGTTGCAAAAGAAAGCTATGAGAGTTATAAGTAAAAACAACATATTATGAACCAATAAACCAATTGTTTTCTTGTCTGTGTATTTTGAAATTTCAAGATTTGCTGGATTATTTTACAATACAGATCATGTACAAAGTTAAAAATAAACTTTTGCCTCTACACATTCAGGAGTTGTTTAAAATGAGGGAGTCCAGTAATCATTTGCGAGGAACACTGATATTTGAGAGAAGAAAGATTCGAACTACTGTTAAAAGTCATTGTATTTCTGTAAAAGGTGTTAGAATATGGAATAATTGTTCTGATAGTATTAAATCATCTGGTACATTGGTAGGTGTCAAAAGACTTTATAAATACAATGTAATTTCTTACTATACTATGCTATATTAGTCTAACTGTTTTTGTGGTTCTTTTTTGTTTATTTGCACATGATATTACTGATTGTTTTGTTCTGTTCAGTTATGTCATGTTTCTGATTGGTACCTTGTTCTGAGTGTATTTAAATGTGTATAGTAATTGGTGTAGGGGGTGGGTGTTTATAAGCTTTTGCTTCAGCCCATGCCCTTTCCGCCGTACCCAGTTGGGAAATTGTTTGAGTTATTGTTGTATTTTATTCTGTTTTTTAAATTTTTTTGTCAGTAAGAGATTCTATGGTATTTTGTTTATGTGCGTGCTGAATAAAACTTAAAACTTATTCATTCATTCATGTCGTAAATGGTAAATGGACTGCAGCGCTTTTCCATCTGCATCAGACACTCAAAGCGCTTTACAGTTATGCCTCACATTCACCCCGATGTCAGGGTGCTGCCATACAAGGCACCGGGAGCAATAGGGGATTAAAGACCTTGCCCAAGGGCCCTTAGGGATTTTCCATTTAGGCGGGGATTTGAACCGAGGATCTTCTGGTCTCAAGCCCAACACCTTAACCACTAGACCATCACATCCCCCCATGTTATGACAACTCGTTTTTAAGTGAAACTGTTCATTTTGATGCAGTCACGGTAAAAGCAGCAGTCCTCGTGCACCTGCCGCCATGAGCCATAAACACAGTGTGTTAATAATAATGTCTACTAGAGGATCAGCTTTGTGCACGATTCATTCTGCATGTTGTTATCAAAAAGTCTAAAAAAAAATCTGCTGCCGGGGAAAAAATGTTTGTGGAGACGTTCATGTTCACAACGGCAGGAGCCTCTCATCAGCTGCACAGTGCGCAAACACACACACACACACACACACACACACACACACACACACACACACACACACACACACACACACACACACACACACACACACACACACACACACACACACACACATTCCAGCTCCAAATTCACACTCAAAGTAAAAAAAAAAAAAAAAAAAAAGAAGCTTGCCGCAAAACACAAAAGGGGTAAAATCCTGAACATGTAAGACTCACCCAGACACAGATTTATTTCCAAATGTAATCTCCACATGATCCAAGCCCCCACGCTCGCACGCACGCGCAATCGTCGGCTGCTGATCTGCACTTTTAACAAACATTCAAACTGAAACTGAAAGTGTGAGGAATTTGATGGGTCATGAGAGCTGCATCAGTGACAGGAGCACACAGTTTATCCACAGTGTGACCATATCATTTTAACATTTTATATAACATTTTAAATAAGCTTTGGTGAGTCCCGAACAAGATGGTGGCATTGACTATGTATCAGTGAGAACCCACGTCATTCATCTCATCATCTTGCAGGAGCACATACCGCATGACTGGACATGAATCAAGCAAAGCAGCAACCTCTGAAAAATGAAAAATGCTGAAAAATGATCCAACACAAAAGTGCCAAAACCCGCAGTTCCTTGAATGGCCACTTGAGGCTGATTCCAAAAGTGAGTCAGTCCCCATAGACACTCATGTTAAAACTTTGCACCAGAAATAAACATGCTCACAAACTGGTGCAATAAATAGTTTTGGTATCTGTTGCTAGTTTTTTTTTTTTTTTTTTTTGGGGGGGGGGGGGGGGTGCTGTATTTTGCATCCACTTCAGCTATTTTAAACAATAAAGCTGCTAGTGTGTCAGGTCAAGCCTGACACACTGGTCTCTGTGGACTCACCCATGTTTGTCCTTTGTTAATATATATTTTTTACAAATATCTGAGATAATACAGCTAACTGTGCAGTTAATTGTATGAATGGCCATGTAAAAAGTCTGTGTGCCAGTATTTCCATATATATATATATATATATATATATATATATATATATATATATATATATATATATATATATATATATATAAACTGTGGAGCACATAATGAAGTGATACAAATCAGATTCAACATGTTCACACTACTTAGGTAAGATTAGGTTTGTGTCAGTGCAGGTATAAAAAAACAAAAAACAAAACATATTCAGGTCACTGTAGCCAGGGCTTAATTTGAGGGGGAGCAAGCCGGAGCGCGCTCCGGAACCTTGGACGCGCGCTCCGGAACCTCTGACATTGGCTCCACCAGCTATTTATACTGGATCCGTGATCTGCCACCTCTCTTGACTAACAAAATATTTTTAAAAAATCACCGTGATTGCTCTCACTGCCAATCACACCGCCGCCCTCCTGTCTGCTGTGCGGAATTGCGCCAAATCTGGCAACAGGTCCAGAGGCTACGCTTGCTGTTTTGATCCGGATGTTGACTGTAGCCACAGAGCTCCGTGGCCACCGAGAGAGGACATGGATTCTTTGAGGGTCCCGCATCCGTAACCCCGGAGGCAGTGAGTGAAGGGAGAGCCGCGCATTGTGTTCTGCGTGTCTGTTTATAATCTTCTCGCACAGAAGAAAAAAGAGAGTGTTTACACAAGAGAGAAAAGTGAGAAAATGTTAATGCCTGTTTGAGAAAAGTGTGTAGTGAGGGGTTTTACAGCCTTAAAACATCTATAATAAGTGTAAAAAATAGCGCTACTTCGCGGATTGATCAGACGCTACAAATTCGCAGGGGTCGCATGGCGACAGATGCGCCTCCTTTGCCCAGTGTGTTGCTCTGCTTGGGTGGACTTTCGCTGCGAAAATTCGCCCCGGTGCGTCATCAAATAGGAGGAGCTTCCCTTCCGCTCGGCGTCAAGTCATCATGACGGACCTTGATCACACGGAGCGAGTTGTTGTGAAAAGCTCCCAATACAGAGTGTATCATTATTTGCTGCAGGAGCTGCGTCTGGATGACGGCTGCTTTCAGCGGTCCTTCCGCCTCTGTGGGACCCAGTTTGAGGACCAACTGTCCCGTTCACGCACGCACATGTAAACAATTAAAAAAAAAAAAAGAAACTCCGCTGCTTGCTGCAGCTCACTCCTCCCCCCCAAAAATAATTGTGTTTAGAAACCAGTCACCATTTGTTTTATTATACATCTGTGTAGTTAATTAATAAAATATTCTCCACACAGACGATTCGCTCGCGCGCACATGTAAAAAAAAAGAAAAAAAGAAAGAAACTCCGCTGCTTGCTGTGGGGCTGCTGCTCGCTCCAAAAACTCATAATTCTGAAATAAAGGACAAAAGAGACATAAGTCCTGCTCACAGGCTGCTACCAGAGACAGGACATGTTCACATCCTCAGTCAAACTCCAGACATCTCCACGTCACTACATATTCAGTCCCTGATTGGTCATCACGGCGCGAAGAGATGAAAAAGTTCAGATTTTTCAACTTGGGGGTGAGGGCAACGTGACGTGATGCGACGCAATATTGCGCTACAAATGTGCAAAACGCTAAAATCGCTTCACTCGCGTCGCGCTGTGCGGTTTGGCGCCAAAACGCGTCCTTACGTAGGGATTACATGGCAACCTGTGGCTGCAGTCGCTCGCGTCGCGCCCAGTGTGAACATGGCGAACGTAACTCCCGCGATAAAGGAGGGACCACTGAGGAATTTGTATTCTATCCGAATTTGGTGTGACATGCCCTGTTTATTTTCGGTGTGGCGCACAGCGTTGTTTGCAAGCTCCCCCTGCCCTTCTTTTTTTTTTCTGCACCGGAGCCACCCATCCTCTGCGCTCCGGGACCTCCCACTTTACAAATTAAGCACTGACTGTAGCCACTGATATGAACGGTGCCCAGATTGAAAGAGTTTGTCTGGTGTAGATGATGAAAGCAGCAGATTTGGTTCTTTAGTCATGTGATGGGGGAAACACATCCTCCCTGGTTTCCTCTGCCTGTCTGTGTTCGTGCATGTGCAGCCGCCCACTCTTAGCACCAGTTTCTCGCTCCCCTCCTTATCCCATTTAGCTGGCGGTGTTTTCTGTCATCTTGCTGTGGATTTGTCTTTCTTGTTCTTCTTATCGTTTCATTGTGCACGCAGCAAAACATGCAGTTGACCGGGCGCATGCACGCTTCCATTCAGGATGGGGTTGGTGAGCTTGGTGAGGGTGGGTGCAGCGTGGGAGGACGCCACACGTGTGCAGCTATGAGCTGCATGATGATGCATCTTTGTAACCCGCAGAGACGTGTTTTTGGATGACTTCAGACTCAGTTATCAACATACAGTATTATAGACATCCCAGCATGCCTTGCTACTAGAGACAGATTGTGTTGATATAAAATAAACGGATGTAAAAATTTATGCTCAAGCGATTAGACATCAGAATAGATTTTATTTTATTTTTTAAAAATGGCTCTTATTAAGGATGCAATGATGTTGTCAATTTCACAATATCACGAGAATAAACGTGTCTCAATCCCGTTGTGGGCCTGTAACGGTATCGAACGACAGGTCCTTCTTGCAACAACTGTAATTTTGTGTCAGCTACAGTGAGTGGAAACGTAGCAGAGAGAAGTGATTCATCAGCATTCATTGATCATTTCGGTTTCCCCGGGCTAAGAAATTACAAGAGAGAAAAGGTGACAGAATCAGGGAACACGAGTGATATGAGGAGCCACTTGCCAATTCGTCATCCAGAAACGATTCAAGAAGATGCAGTAAAAAAAATGAAGCCAGGCCAAAAGACTGTAAAGGAGGCCTTTAAAACCCCACTTCCTCTTAATAAAATTAATGTCTAACCTCCAAGGTAGATTATTGCAGGGTCTGAATTTTTATTTTCTGAACTTGTTACTTAATATGAAAACTGAAAACACTGGATGGTCCTATTTCGTTTGTCTTTTTAAAAATATCACAATAAATATACTGTGGACTTTTTACTGAGGTATTATAGTATTGTGAGATTTTGATTTGGTGACATTCGTAGCTCATATGAGGTCCACTTTCTGCAGTATTGTACAAGTAAATTTAGATTAAAAGCCTGGTGTTTTTAATTGCTAAAAATACATTAATTATGAATCTGTTGAGGTCTTTCTTGAAAAAAGATTTAATCTCAAAGGAACTAACCTGGTTAAATAAAGGATAATAATTTCTTACTACTAGTGCAGTGCCTGTAGGAAGTTTGTATTGCTATAGAAAATTGGGAGCTTAAGTAGATTTCTCATGGATGGTCGTATGAGGCTGTGATTGAAGGTGGGACATACAAAGAGGTGTTATATTATTATTTGAATATAGTATTTCATGTTGTTTTAAAAAAAATCAGTTTTATTATCAATTCTATGAAACTAAAAGGATTCCTATTAAGAGAGTGAGACAAAACAGAGGATTTAGAATATTTGAAACAGCAAATCAGTAACCCACCTCCTATATATATATATATATGTATATATATATATATATATGTATGTATATATATATATATATATATATATATATATATATATATATATATATATATATAAACACAAATACAGCCCCAATTTCAGTGAAGTTGGGACGTTGCGTAATATGTAAATAAAAACAGAAAACAATGATTTGCAAATCCTCTTCAACCTATATTCAACTGAATACACCACAAAGACAAGATATTTAATGTTCAAACTGATAAACTTTATTGTTTTTGTGCAAATATTTGCTCATTTTGAAATGGATGCCTGCAACACGTTTCAAAAAAGTTGGGACAGTGGTATGTTTACCACTGTGTTACATCACCTTTCCTTCTAACAAAACTCAATAAGTGTTTTGGAACTGAGGACACTAATTGTTGAAGCTTTCTTTCCCATTCTTGCTTGATGTACGACTTCAGTTGTTCAACAGTCCGGGGTCACCGTTGTCGTATTTTGCTCTTCATAATGTGCCACACATTTTCAATGGGTGACAGTTCTGAACTGCAGGCAGGCCAGTCTAGTACCTGCACTCTTTTACTCTGAAGCCACGCTGTTGTAACACGTGCAGAATGTGGCTTGGTATTGTTTTACTGCAATAAGCAGGGACGTCCCTGAAAAAGACGTTGCTTGGATGGCAGCACGTGTTGCTCCAAAACCTGGATGTACCTTTCAGCATTGATGGTGCCATCACAGATGTGTAAGTTGCCCATGCCATGGGCACTAACACACCCCATACCATCACAGATGCTGGCTTTTGAACTTTGCGCTGATAACAATCTGGATGGTCTTTTTCCTCTTTTGTCCAGAGGACACGACGTCCATGATTTCCAAAAACAATAAGAAATGTGGACTCATCAGACCACAGCACACTTTTCCACTTTGTGTCTGTCCATTTCAAATGAACTCGGGCCCAGAGAAGGTGGTGGCATTTCTGGATGATGTTGATGTACGGATTTCACTTTGCATGGTAGAGTTTTAACTTGCACTTGTAGATGTAGCGATGAACTGTGTTAACTGACAATGGTTTTCTGAAGTGTTCCTGAGCCCACGCGGTAAGATCCTTTATACAATGATTGCGGTTTTTAATGCAGTGCCACCTGAGGGAGTGAAGGTCACTGACATTCAATGTTGGTTTTCAGCCTTGCTGCTTACGTTTAGAAAGTTCTCCAGATTCTCTGAATTTTCTGAATATATTATGGACCGTCGATGATAGAATCCCCAAATTTCTTGCAACTGAATGTTGAGAAACATTGTTCTTAAACTGTTGGAGTATTTTTTCATGTAGTTGTTCACAAAGTGGTGATTCTCACCCCATCTTTGCTTATGAATGGCTGAGACTTTTGGGGATGCTCCATTTATACCCATTCATGAGTATCCTCAGTTCCCAAATGCTTATTGACTGTTGTTAGAAGGAAAGGTGATGTAACACAGTGGTAAACATACAACTGTCCCAGATTTTTGAAATGTGTTGCAGGCATCCATTTCAAAATGAGCAATTATTTGCACAAAAACAATAAAGTTTATCAGTTTGAACATTAAATATCTTGTCTTTGTGGTGTATTCAATTCAATATAGGTTGAAGAGGATTTTCAACTCATTGTATTCTGTTTTTATTTACATTTTACATGTCCCAACTTCATTGGAATTGGAGTTGTATGAAAGCGAATATGAATATGAAAGCTGCTGACGGCTTGTAGTCCGACTTGTTTGCTTCACCTCATGAAGAACTTGCTAACAGATGGTGCGGTCGTTAGTTGGTAAACTTTCAGTCTGTTTGTTTATTCAGATGCTGTTTAGATATTTATGGAGTACGTTCATGTCTGCCTTGCTTTTTCAAATCGCGTTTTTAGCTTCTGGTTTGTAAAGAGAATATGCGTTTTGGACTAATTGTCATGGAAACCGGTCATATATGGGAAATATCCAACCAGCAATCAGCCAATCAGAGCGCGTGTAGCGTCGCAGCCATATAATAAAAGATTTTATTCAGCTTATGTACTTAATGGAAGGCTGTACAAATTGTGGGAAAATATAATGTTTTATTCAGCTTATGTACTTACTGAAACATACAAATAGTGGGAAATTTGTTGGTGTTATCAAAAATCGGATTTTAGCTAACGTCTCCTCAGTGTTGTCCATTGGCTGTTGAACGGCCAATGGAAGAACAGGGCGCGTCGGCGTCTTCGGGAGGGGTAATCGGTGAGTTGCAGCGGATCCTCACCGCTTTCACCACTCGGATGGATTTAATGACCGAGCAGAATGTTCTCCTAAACCGCAGGGTGGAGGCTCTCGCCGCACAAGTGGAAGCGCGCCCTCCGGGCGCCGCTGCGGCTCTCCCTCCCGTGGATCCTGCGCGTGATAGTGACGTTCCACTGGTCGTTCAACGGCCCCTCCCTCCGTCCCCAGAAGCATACATAAGCCCTCCAGAACCGTACGGAGGCTGTGTGGAGACGTGCGCGGATTTTTTGATGCAGTGTTCGCTCGTCTTCGCACAGCGTCCTGTGATGTACGCGACTGACGCTAGCAAAGTAGCTTATGTAATAAACCTGCTTCGTGGGGAGGCACGCGCTTGGGCTACAGCGCTCTGGGAGCAGAACTCACGGCTCCTTCATACATACGATGGGTTTGTGTGGGAGCTCAGAACGGTGTTCGATCACCCCAATAGAGGAGAGACCGCTTCAACCGTGCTACTGTCAATGAGACAGGGGCGTCGGAGCGCAGCTGCCTATGCAGTCGCCTTCCGCATCGCGGCGGCGAGATCCGGCTGGAATAGCACTGCCCTCCGCGCCGCCTTTGTAAACGGACTGTCACTGGTCCTAAAAGAGCACCTGGTGGCGAAGGACGAACCGCGGGACTTAGATGGGCTCATCGATCTAGTCATACGACTCGACAACCGGCTAGAAGAACGCCGTCGGGAACGAGGCGAAGGGCGTGGCCAGGCACGCGTCGTCCCTCTCCCTTCCGGTTCCGACCAAGCTCCGCCCTCCCCACGCTCCTCTGTTCCTGCGCGCCGTACGCCTACGGCTCCCCCTGCTGACGAAGCTATGGACACGAGCAGGGCAACATTTAGGGCACCTGGAGCACAAAGGAGGCGGGCCTACGGAGCTTGTTTTGTTTGTGGCTCGAGTGAGCATCTTGCAAGCGACTGCCCCGAGCGGTTAAACTCCAACGCCCGCCCCTAGAGACTGGGCCAGGGGTGGGCCGAAACATTCACGTGGGACACACCCACATTGCCACACGACTCCCAGTCACGATCCTGTATGAGGATTCAACCCTGAAGGCCCCAGCACTGGTGGACACGGGCTCTGAGGGGAATCTGCTAGACAGTAGATGGGCCAGGGAGATAGGGCTCCCTCTGGTGGCTCTTACCTCGCCTGTACAGGTTCGGGCACTAGATGGCTCCCTACTCCCACCGATCACGCATAAGACACCACCAGTAACTCTGGTGGTGTCAGGTAACCACCGGGAGGTGATCGAGTTCTTTGTGACTCAAGCCACCTCCCGTGTGGTTCTGGGTTTTCCCTGGATGCTAAAGCACAATCCCCGGATCGATTGGCCGTCCGGGGTAGTGGTACAGTGGAGCGAGACCTGCCATCGGGAGTGTCTAGGTTCCTCGGTTCCTCCCGGCTCCCACGCTAAGGAGGAGGTCCGAGTCCCGCCCAATCTGAAGGCGGTGCCGGCGGAGTACCATGACCTTGCAGACGTGTTCAGCAAGGATCTGGCTCTCACGCTTCCTCCCCACCGCCCGTATGATTGTGCCATTGATTTGGTTCCAGGCAGTGAGTTCCCGTCCAGTAGACTGTACAACCTCTCACGGCCGGAACGCGAATCAATGGAGACCTACATCCGGGACTCATTAGCTGCCGGGTTGATCCGGAATTCCACCTCCCCGATGGGTGCTGGTTTCTTTTTTGTGGGTAAAAAAGATGGAGGGCTTCGTCCATGCATTGATTACAGGGGGTTGAACGAAATCACGGTTCGCAACCGATACCCGTTGCCCTTGTTGGATTCAGTGTTCACCCCCTTGCATGGAGCCAGAATCTTCACCAAGCTTGATCTTAGGAATGCGTATCATTTGGTTCGGATCCGGAAGGGAGACGAATGGAAGACGGCATTTAACACCCCGTTAGGTCATTTTGAGTACCTGGTCATGCCGTTCGGTCTCACTAATGCTCCCGCGACTTTCCAAGCGTTGGTAAACGATGTCTTGCGGGACTTCCTGCACCGGTTCGTCTTCGTGTACCTAGACGATATACTCATCTTTTCCCCGGATCCTGAGTCTCATGTCCGGCATGTCCGTCAGGTCCTACAGCGGTTGTTGGAGAACCGCCTGTTTGTGAAGGGCGAGAAGTGTGAGTTCCACCGCACTTCTTTGTCCTTCTTGGGGTTCATCATCTCCTCTAACTCCGTCGCCCCTGATCCGGCCAAGGTTGCGGCGGTGAGAGATTGGCCCCAACCCACAAGCCGTAGGAAGCTGCAACAGTTCCTCGGCTTTGCTAATTTCTACAGGAGGTTTATTAAGGGCTACAGTCAGGTTGTTAGCCCCCTGACAGCCCTGACCTCACCAAAAGTCCCCTTCACCTGGTCGGATCGGTGCGAAGCCGCGTTCAAGGAGTTGAAACGGCGCTTCTCGTCTGCACCAGTTCTGGTGCAGCCCGACCCTAGCCGCCAGTTAGTGGTTGAAGTGGACGCCTCGGACTCAGGGATAGGAGCGGTGCTCTCCCAGAGCGGGAAGACCGATAAGGTCCTTCACCCGTGTGCCTATTTTTCCCGCAGGTTGACCCCGGCCGAACAGAACTATGACGTCGGCAATCGAGAACTCCTTGCGGTGAAAGAGGCCCTCGAAGAGTGGAGACATCTGTTGGAGGGAACAGCCGTGCCATTCACGGTTTTCACTGACCATCGGAACCTGGAGTACATCAGGACCGCCAAGCGGCTGAACCCCAGGCAAGCCCGCTGGTCACTGTTCTTTGGCCGTTTTGACTTCCGGATTACCTACCGTCCCGGGACCAAGAATCAAAGATCGGATGCATTGTCCCGGGTACACGAAGACGAAGTCAGAACGGAACCGTCGGATCCCCCGGATCCCATCATCCCGGAGTCCGCTATTGTGGCCGCCCTCACCTGGGACGTGGAGAAGACCGTCCGGGAGGCCCTGACCCGTGACCCGGACCCCGGCACCGGACCAAAGAACAGACTCTACGTCCCACCGGAAGCCAGAGCGGCGGTGCTGGACTTCTGTCACGGTTCTAGGCTCTCCTGTCACCCTGGGGTGCAAAGGACCGTGGCAGTCGTCCGGCAGCGCTTCTGGTGGGCGTCCCTGGAGGCCGACGTCCGGGACTACGTCCAGGCCTGTACCACCTGCGCCAGCGGCAAGGCCGACCACCGAAAGACCTCAGGGCTGCTACAGCCGCTGCCCGTGCCTCATCGCCCCTGGTCCCACATCGGCCTGGACTTTGTCACGGGTCTCCCGCCGTCCCAGGGAAACACCGTCATCTTCACGATAGTGGACCGTTTCTCCAAGGCGGCCCACTTCGTGGCCCTCCCGAAGCTACCAACGGCCCAGGAGACAGCGGACCTCCTGGTCCACCACGTCGTCCGTCTGCATGGGATACCATCAGACATCGTCTCCGATCGCGGTCCCCAGTTTACCTCACACGTTTGGAGGAGCTTCTGCCAGGAACTGGGGGCCACGGTCAGCCTCTCGTCCGGGTATCACCCTCAGACCAACGGGCAAGCAGAGCGGGCCAACCAGGAACTGGAGCAGACACTACGCTGTGTGACAGCTGCGCACCCGACGGCCTGGAGTACCCACCTGGCCTGGATCGAGTACGCCCACAACAGTCAAGTGTCATCAGCCACCGGCCTCTCCCCGTTCGAGGTGTGCTTGGGGTATCAGCCCCCCTTGTTTCCGGTGGTTGAGGGAGAGGTCGGTGTGCCCTCGGTCCAGGCCCACCTACGGAAGTGCCGTCGGGTGTGGCGTGCCGCCCGCTCTGCTTTATTGAAGGCCCGGACGAGGGCGAAGAAACATGCAGACCGGCGGCGGGCCCCGGCCCCCAAGTATCGTCCTGGGCAGGAAGCGTGGTTGTCCACCAAGGACATTCCCCTTCAAGTGGACTCCCCGAAACTCCAAGAACGATACATCGGTCCCTTCAAAATTCTCAAAGTCATCAATCCCGCCGCAGTGAGGCTCCGGCTTCCGGCCTCGCTGCGGATTCATCCAGTGTTTCATGTCTCCCGGATAAAACCCCATCACACCTCACCCCTCTGCACCCCGGGTTCGGCACCACCTCCTGCCCGGATCATCGACGGGGAACCGGCTTGGACCGTGCGCCGGCTCCTCGACGTCCGTCGAATGGGCCGGGGTTTTCAGTACCTGGTGGACTGGGAGGGGTACGGCCCCGAAGAACGCTCCTGGGTGAAGAGGGGCTTCATCCTGGACCCGGCCCTCCTGGCCGACTTCTACCGTCGCCATCCGGACAAGCCCGGTCGTGCGCCAGGAGGCGCCCGTTGAGGGGGGGGTCCTGTTGTGTGGGCCGCTGAAGAGGAGGTACTGCTGGCCCACCACCACCAGAGGGCGCCCTGCCTGGAGTGCGGGCTCCAGGCACCAGAGGGCGCTGCCGCCTTACGAGAGCAGCCAGGGTGACAGCTGTCACCCATCACTGGACACAGCTGACTCCACTCAGCATGGAGGTATATCACCAGGACGGCGTCTCCACCTCAGTGCTGAGATATCGCCTTAAGATAGAGGTAACGATTCTCTGCTGTATTATATTGCCTTTCTTGTTGAGCATTGCAGGACAGCTGTCTACTAAAAGCCGTTGCTTCAGATAAGTACTCACCTTCCTGCAGTATTGTGACGTGAGGTGGAGACGGCTTCTCCCCTCTCTGTGTTACTGGGTGCAGCCGCATCCACACCTGTGTGTTTGTTCTCTTGCCAGCAGTACCGGATCCGACGAGCGGAGGCAGTGGCCACCTGGGAATTCGGGACTTGGCGGTTCCAGTACTTCCAGGGTTCGGTGGCAGAGGAAATCTGGGTGGTTCCGGTTCGACTTGGACGGACGTCTCCTACCTTCGAGCCTGCCCACACGACACCAGTGGAATTCGGCTTAACCCCAAATTGTCAATTGTTGTATTGGTTGTGCACGTTTCACAACAGTAAAACCTTGTTATTTACCTTCTCCATTGTCCGTTCATTTGCGCCCCCTGTTGTGGGTCCGTGTTCCTACACTTTCACAACAGATGGCACATCAAGAATGCCACGAATTATACATTCTTGGCTGCTGATCACGAATGTGATGATTTGGGGCAGAGGCGTCAAGTGTCCTTATCAGGAACCATTACGCACAGTCAAGAATAATGTGATAGCACGCTGTTGAGCGCTATCACGCGTAACAACGCATTGTTAAGTTCTGTCACGTTGTGAATGAGGTGAATTGTCTTCACACACACCCATATTCATCCATCAGGTGCTGAACAATTCAGATCGATCCAGTTTGTTCCTCAAAATCCACAGCAGAAGATCTTTGTGATTGCATGCTTAGTTGGGCTCTGCCCACTCCATGACACAGAGAGGAGGAGGAGACGGAAAGAGCCAGATGTGTGGCTCCACACCGCTCTCGTCTCGCTCCATGCTCCACATGCTCCACGAATATCACACACCAACACACACTATTAAGAAACCTATTCAGATGTGTTAAGTCATGTTAAGAATGTAAGGAATGTGCCAAGAATTACGCAAATATGACTTTCGGAATGAATATGACATTCGGAACGTGTCTTGCCTATGTGTAAACGCACCTTTATGTTCTCACCAGATCCATGTGCATCTTTTCATTCAGGGTGATAAACATCAATGAGGAATATCTCTTCTTGTAATATGAAACGTATTATATTTCTTTGACATCACATACAATTTAACAGTGTCTTAACTACAGGACTGCACAGCAGTCACCTGTAAAGACAGATCAAGTGAAGATGTAACATTTTATTGAATTAAAGCTCATGTTTGGCAGTTAGACTCTGCAGTTAATGCCAACATAAACAGCAATGGGAGGCTGACCAGAAGGATTGAGCTGTGTCTGAGTGCTTGGGAACATGACTGAGGTTTGGAGGTGGTGGAACTGTCTGAAGGACGGAATGACACCTAAAGGGCAGTGGCAGACTGCAGGCTGACCCACCGCGAGGAAGCCAGCAGATGTTAATCGGAAGTGAATGAATCAGCAGAGAGAACAGTGTGGGGAAATGGGTGCATCATTGGCTGAACTTGAAGGAAAGAACAAAGCAGAGTTCCTCCTTACACTCGTGCATGGGTGTTCACGAGGGGTTATTGTATTCAGTCCTCTGGGTATAGCCATGTTTTACCTTTAAAATACATAAACATGTCTTTAGTACTGTGCAGTAGGTTTTCAATTAGTCAGATAAACAGTGAAAAATGGCTTAATGTATCATCTGCAAAGAAAATGCAGTGTTTCTCCTACAGTGTTGTAGGTCTGGTGGGTCGCTAGACCAAGGAGATCCCCCGCCAGGCCATACTCCTGTACATTAATTTTGAGGTCAATAATTATTTCTGCATATCTGCTGCACTTGGGTTCTTGGTTTCCCTCACACAAATAATGTTCTATGAGTAACTGTTATTTTTAGAATCATGTGACAATAGAATAATTGCAGTGCATCCAGAAAGTGTTCACAGTGCTTCATAGTTTCCACATTTTATGTCACAGCGTTATTCCAAAATGGAGTGAATTATTTTTTTCCCCTCAGAACTCTACTCACAGCACCCATAATGACAACATGAAAAAAGGTTTTTTTTTAAAATTTTGCTCCATCTTTTTAAAGGGCACATCTCGCTCCAATCAAAACTATCTTTAAGAAAAATAGATACCATATTATGAATAATTACCTCCAGCTCTTTAACTTGTGTGCGACATGATGCAGCTGATAAAAATAAAATTAACCATATATGGTCTGAAAAGTGCACACAGATTCAGAGTTGTTTTTACCCATAAATATGACATAACCTCAGGTGCTGATAATTACCTGCCTGAAGGTCACTCTATCTGTGTTCACTTCATGAGTTACTCCAGTACAGAGTTAATTTGAACTGTTTGTGTTTTTTTTTTTTTGTCTCCAAATGTAATATGGCTTTAAGATGGTTTTAATATAGTAACTGTGGAAAGCTTTGACACCATCCCATGTCACACATTCTTTCTATTCTTTAATTCCAGAATGGACTTCAGTGGGCATGTTGGTGAGGGGAATATAGGGGATGAGGAAATAATGGGCAGATATTGGTTCTAGGAGAGGAATGTGGAAGGAAAGATGGTCATAGATTTTGCAATAAGCAGGGTAATGGCTTTCTTGAATACTTATATTTAAGAAGACAGTGGAGCATATGGTGACATATAAGAGTGTAAGAAATTGTATATAGGTTCGGATGGTGGTTTGTAGGATGACTGTGGCAGTGCAAAAGAGGAAGAGTGTGAGAGCGGAACCAAGGAGTAGATGATGGAAACTAAATGAGGATGACTGTCATGTCAAATTCAAGGAGGAAGTGAAACAAGCACTGGATAGAGGTGAAGTGATTTTTGAACAATTGGAAATGTAGGGCAGATGTGGTGAGGGAGACAATTAGGAAGATACTGGGTGCAGTGGTGGGCACAGCTAACCAAAAAAGTTAGCTTCGGTAACCGCTAATCCGCTAACTGAAAAGTTAACTTTTATAGCACTAAACTGATAAACTGCTAAAACATTTACCGGAAATTACAGCTAACTGCCAACTTTTAGTACTGACTCGGTACGCTGTCGGCTACTAATAAGACAGTTTCAAGTTTAAGCACCACCGAGGTTTCTGAATAAAATCAAAGGCGATCACAAACCCCAAATGAACAACAAGCCAGCACTTCTGTCTTTATCCATGCTGCCCGCTGTTACCCCAAAAAAGTGTTGTTACTTTCCATGTACAACAACACAGACAGTGGGCAGGAGACTCATGGTTTCACATATAAACAAAACTAATTCTGGACAGTTTATAGACATTAATGGTAACGCTGTAATTTTTACAAAATGATAATATCGCACATATCTTTTAAAGTAATGCGCTAATTCTGAAGGTTTGAGCATTAACAGACGCACACGCCAAAATGCATTATGGGAAAAATGAGTCCCCTTTCAATCACTGGTTGGTTGGTTTACTTATTTGTAAAAACCAACACACAAGTTACTGTAACGTGTGTGTTGGTTTTTACAAATAAATGTATATTTGTAAATTTGCCATTTTTTTTTCAAAAAGGCATTTGCAAAACTGAAAATTCTGTTTGTGATGTGTGATTCACAAACAGAATCACAGAACAGAACAGCAGAACTAAATTTAGCAGAAGCTAATTGTACCGCTGATGGTTTTCAATATTAGCTGAGAAGCTAATTAGTGGTTAGCAGATTAGCGGAATTATGCCCACCACTGAGTAGGTGTGACATGTGGACAAAGGAAGGAAGACTTGTCATCCACAAAAGACAGCCAAACAAAGGTGACCCTCTTGGCTTCAGCTTGTTATGGCTCTAAAAAGGGAAATCCACAGTGCAATCATGTCTGGTACAACTTCACTCTAGTAGATTATAAAGCAAAAGGCACAAGAGATGTGATCCCGCTCAGTCATAACAATAAGCAGCTCTTTGTGACATTAACTTATTAAGCCATGCATGCATAATATATTCTTTAAAAAGTGCCCTCACTCACTCACTCACTCACTCACTCACTCACTCACTCACTCACTCACTCACTCACTCACTCACTCACTCACTCACTCACTCACTCACTCACTCACTCACTCACTCACTCACCCACTCATCTACATTTTTGCTGTCCGAGCACTACAGTGTTCCCAGTGCAGAGAAGAAGGCAGTAAAGTCTGAATCCACCAAAGACGTCACGCTAATGAACACTTTACTGAATTTGTGTTTCAGCACAGACCATGTCACAGATCCACAGGAAGCTGCTTTTGTGTGTCAGAAAATGACCGATTTGAGTTGCACCATCCTTTCTGACCTCATGTAACCCGCTGAATAGATAACAGATCTTTAACACGACTCAGACCAGGAAGGAAAAGTCATGCTGTGTAAATCTGTGGTGCTACACTTCAGGAAGTGAGGATCATCAGTGTAATGTGCACCTCGATCTCTGTCTGCATCTTTTGAGAGTCAGATACTTTTAATTTGCTCACACTGGGAAATGTGTAATTAACATTTGACATGTTTTACGAGAGTGATAGTAAACACATATGTAAACCCCCAAAACAAAACCAGTGGGCATGTCTATGTATATGTAGTTACATTTTTTTTGCTACGTGTTTTAATATGAAAATCTTGCATTTGTAGCTTACTGGACCGAAGTTATGCTTATGTCACGGGTCGCCCGTCCATCGGTGTCATTGGTGTGTGTAAACATCTTCTTCTCCAAAACCACTGGACCAAAGAAGCTGAAACTTACCCATGAAGAGACCAAAGTTTGTTGGAGGTGTTCCAGTCCCATTTCAAATATGGCCGCCATGGTGGCCATCTTGAAAATTTAATGTATAGCCATTTCTCAGCCATTTATGCAGAAATTAAGCTGAAATTTGCTACATGGGTAGCAATCAGCAAGCCCAAAAATGAAATCTGATAGTTTTCAGAATCTATCTGGGCATGCATGTTGCTATCTTGTCAGCCATTTTTAATTTATTGCTAATCTGTTTTTTATTTTTTTTAT
This sequence comes from Thalassophryne amazonica, assembly GCF_902500255.1. Taxonomy (NCBI): domain Eukaryota; kingdom Metazoa; phylum Chordata; class Actinopteri; order Batrachoidiformes; family Batrachoididae; genus Thalassophryne; species Thalassophryne amazonica. The sequence continues at coordinate 55,543,287 of NC_047105.1, read as the reverse complement.
TTTGTATTTTTTTTGCTATTTGTACAATTTTGTTCATATCTGGGAATGCACCTTGTTAGCTTGTCAGCCTTTTGAAATTTTTTGCTAATCTGTTTTTTTTTTTTTTTTTTTTTTTTTTTTTTTTGCTATTTGTACAGTTTTTGTTCAATCTTCGTAACATTTGGCACATAGCATGTTTGGACTGAAAAGTTATTGCATGGATTTAAAAAAAATCTTTTTTCCAATTTTGCTGCTATTGGCTGCCAAATTTGAGTGGGTGTGGCCTAATTCACTTAATGAAGTTTATGAAGGAATTACTCTTTTGAAGTCAAACCTGGGGGCATGATCATTAGGGCCTTCTTCAAAAATGGATACCTTAACCAAGCTGATGGGGGCGCTACATCTACCGCAATAGACTCTTGGCAATAACTACTGAACCCTACATTTTAGAATGACGATTCTTTTTTCTGGTGTTCCTTGTGCTCAGGTGCATCCATCCCTGTTGGCCTCGCCTACCTCCATTTTGTAGCTTGGCAGCCATTTTGATTTATTCCTACTTTTCAAAAACCTTTTATTGCTCAGACGCCATAAGTGTGACAGCAATGAAACTTCTCACATATGTTCTCCAAGGCACCCACTGCTCAAAAAATGTACACTTACAAACCACGTGTTGGCACTATAATAACCACATTTACCTTTTTGGCTCATTACTCCTGAACCGTAACACACAGAATAAAATATTTTGGCCATATAAATTCTTTTGAGTACCCTTCAGTTAGCAACACTGGCCACACCTGCTTTTGCCTGAAACATTTTCCGACATTTTGAATAGTGTGTAAGAGTGTTCTTTTCCCCCTACTCCTCCCACAGTTTTAGTTCAGTCTTCCTAAAATTTGGCACATACCATGTCTGGACTGAGCCACATGGATTTTTATTTTTCTTTCTGTTGTGCTGGTATTGGCTGCCAAAAATGAGTGGGCATGACCTAATTCACTACATGTGGTTTAGCTAATGAAGAAATTACTCTTTTCAAGTTAAACTTAGGGAACATGATCAGTATGACATTCTACAAAACCTCATATGTTATTTGACCTGGTGGGGGCGCTGAAACAACCATAAACTTTTGGCAATAACTGCTGAACTCTGCATCTTAGAATCGTGGTTCTTGGCCTTTTTGATTTATCCCTACTCTTCATCATTACATATTTTGCTCAGACACTGTATGTGTGATGGCAATTAAACTTGTCACATAGCTTCCTCAAGGCACGCACGACTCATGAAAAATGTTTAGGATACACAGATAGCTCATCCGAGTGGCAGGGGACATGGGGAGATTTGCCACAGCCGTTACTGCCGTGGGTCAAAAAGGCCCTGCAGGGATTACAGACCCCGCAGCGGGTCTGTAATCAACCGCTTCTGCAGTGCGCCTCCACTTTGAAGCGTGAACCAATGAAGCAGTGCTTCAATCCGCTGGCTTGTTGGTTCTTTGATTCGCTGCTCTTCAGAAGCGGCAAGTCCGCTTCTTAACCCCTCTCAAAGCCATTAAAATATGTCAATCGTCAGTCACTTTTGTACAGATTAAAGTCACTAACTGGGACTTCTGTCTTGTTGCAGTCAAGAAACGAGAATCGTCCTCCATTCCGTTGGCACAGCTCTAAATGTTGCGCAGCTCTCTGCTGAGCCAGAGTCCGGTCAGAATTAATAACTTCAAAATGAATTGCCGCTTTAAATAAAATGACACCTCTCTCCAAACGCTGTAATACAGACAATAAACTACAATCGACTAAAACATTTTTTCCTCCCAAAATGAGACATCCTGCGTTCTTTATGAATTACATCCTGACGTGCAGCACAGCCGGCTGCAAGAGCTCAGCTCACATGTATGGAAAGACATTCATGCCAGTAATGTCTGAAAGGAAATGCTTTTGACAAAAACTACAGATTTTGTTTAGTTCTATTCATGTCCAGCGATTTAGGATCCAGTGACTGTGTACAGATTCTGTTTAGTTCTATTGATGTCCAGAGATCTAGGATCCAATGACCATGTACAGATTTTGTTTATTTCTATTTATATCCAAAGATCAAGATTCCAGTGACCAATTTCATATTTATTTACTTTTAGGACTCAATAAAATGTTGTTGATATAGAAAACCTGTAAAGCCTACTTTTAGTACACAGAAAATTCACAAGAGGTATCGATAAGGGAATCATAAGGGTATTGTTATCGATAAAATCTTATCAACATCCATCCCTACTATGGATGTATGTCGAGATTCATTCCAAAACCCTGCAGCAGATTAAAAACAATTTAATCAGATTTTCCACAAAAAAACATGTCCAAGCAAAGATTTCCACTTTAATGTTAAATATAGATTTCCAAAATGTCTTCCATTTCATTGATTGATGTCAAATCTTATTATTTTTCACAACCAGGAGCAACTGCTGTTTCTGAATGCTCTTCACCACAGTTTGATTACATTCATGCTGTTATGTGTAATTAGAAGTAAATGTCCAGTTTACCTGGAGGGGTGCTGAAATTTCATTTTCAGTCTCACATTTTCAAAGTGTAGTGGGGATACACTTATTTACAGTGTTTCAGCTTCATTTCCTCTGAGCGCTCCTGAAATCAGGCTCCTCTGTAGCTTATCTGGAATTCTCACCCAGGGTGGATAATAATAGTGCTTCACAGACGTGACTCACTTTTCATGACACAGAAAAGAGCTCAGAGTGCAACTGTCCATCCAGAGATGACAGCTTCCCAACTACCTACTAACTGGAAAAAAATATACTTGTGTGCAGTTTGTCACGTCTCTTGGTAAAGACCACAAAGTCCTCAGTAAATATGTTTATGTGCTGATCGTGCAAGAAATAGCTTTATTGACCACATTCATACTTCACTTTAGCTGTTATGTCTTCCCAGATTATACAGAAAATGTGGAGTGAAACCCCTTTAATTTATTTTCATTTTTGTACAATAAGTATGAGAGCTTGACCTCTGTTCAGAATATTGAGGGAGATTTAAGGATTTTCTTCCATTTGAGCACTTATGTGCCAAAATGAGTGTGATTTTGTAGACTTATCCATGCGAGTGAGATCATGTGTGCACATTCGCGGCTGCTCGTGCACGCGTCAGACTTGGTTGAGATACATTATAGAAGAAAAGTGACTGAATGTTAAGATTGGGAATTGTTCAAGTGCTTTTTAAAATCAAAGATAGTTGTGATTGCTGTAATTTGTGCAAACTTGATGTCCTCCTGAGAGTTGCTTTCTTAAGATGATGGCATACAAGTAATGTGCAAACCCAAATAATTTGTCACACAACATTATTCAGATTAAAACTCATTTTTCATTTGGCTTCTGTAGCAAGTCATTATTAACTAGCTATATAAAATCAACTAAGACTTGGTTTAATTAACTGCTGTAGATTTTTCTTTCTCTATTGTAGGTTTGGATCATACATTTCTATTGCACGTATTGAGTAAATATGATTTGGTGTCGAGAATTGTGTAATTTCACTGTTATTGGTTGACAACTAACTATTTGGATTTGTGACAACTCTACACTCCAGATTTTACAGGATTTCTGACAAAATTCAAAACGGTGACACAACTTCCACAAAAAGATGCACAAGCTTACATTGTTTGTTTGTCTTTTTTACAAAACCTCTCATAAAGTAGTAGTACTGCAATACATTAATCACCACATGGTGCATTTGGGTTCTGTTGTAGCTGCTCAGAGTATTCAGTTGCAGGGGTGGTGGTCAAGTGGTTTGTGCATTTGGTTTCAGTGCGGAAGGTTTGCGATTCAAACCCCACCCCTGCCACATTTCTCCATATAATGTGGAGTTGCATCAGGAAGGGTATCCGGCGTAAAACTTGTGCCAATTCAACACGCAGATCCACCTCCGATTTGCTGCGGCAAACCCAAGTGCAAAGAAGGGAGCAGCCAAAGGGACTTACTTTGCTGTATGTACATTCAAGACACAGACAGGTAGGCTGGAGCCCACACTGGGGATCGAACCCTGGTCTGTATATTGAAAGCACAGTTTCTTATCCCACTAAGCTACCTATTCTGATGCGGGTAGCAAAGTGAAAGAAAGAAACTCTGCAGGCTTTACATCATCTTTGATATTTTCTGCATTTAAATTGTCATACCTGCAGTGGCCGTCCACCAGCTCTGCAGCTGTCTTTGAAGTTTAAATGTAAAGTCTTAGAAGAACTGTGTGCTTAATTAACTGACTGTACCTTAGCTCACAAACATGCCTGTTCACATTTTAATTCTCACTGCTCATCTTCTGAACGCTGCTGAAGAAATACCCGATCCTTTCCCATTTTTCATTTTTCAGTCATATTTCCTTTATTATCCTCATTCATAATTTAAGAGTCTTCTTTTAGTCTTCCAGCTGACTTGTCCTCTCTCATAGCAGCACAGAATTGCGTGAGGTGTATCACAGCAAGTGGAGAGGTCTTGTACAGTTCAAGGTTCATCGAAACATTACCTTTATTACCTTTGTTTCACTTACAGTCAGTCTTTTTCATTGGAATGAATGTTGCCTTCATTAAAATGCCTGATATTATTATAGCACAGCGACTTATTAAATATATATGTATTATATGTCAGTGCTGTCTGCTCCTGACTTGTTCTCCTTTTAAGTTGGAAAGAGTACTTTTTGAATACAGATCAGGTGGCTTTGGTTTTACAATGGTGGGGAAACCCTGAGCTTTGGTAAGTGTGTTACAAGGCAGATATGAAGTGCATGCAGGTAGTATCAAACTACCTCAGCAAAATATGTCATGTAACCTGAGCACTGGCTTTGGGCTGAGGCAAATTTACATGTCATGTTTGCACATTTCGACTCTGTAGGTCAAGAAATATGCATTACAAGCAAGAATTCATTTTAGATGGGCTCATAAAAACTCAATACAAAGTAAACTTTCTGCTCTATGGCAACATACTGTATGTAATTTTCAGTTACTTTGCTATTCTGTTCACTAGGGAAGTCCTGATTGAGTCACCGAGGTGAGTGTTAGGTCCGACCAAAGCATATTTGGACTGACAAGAATCAGCTTTATTAAATATGAGTCCCATTCTGTCTAGCAGCGTGCTGGTGCAGATCAAAAACATATGTACAACCCCAATTCCAATGAACTTGGGACGTTGTGTAAAATGTAAATAAAAACAGAATACAATGATTTGCAAATCCTTTTCACCCTATATTCAATTGAATACACCACAAAGACAAGATATTTAATGTTCAAACTGATAAACTTTATTGTTTATGTGCAAATATTTGCTCATTTTGAAATGGATGCCTGCAACACCTTTCAAAAAAACTGGGACAGTGGTATGTTTACTGCTGTGTTACATCACCTTTCCTTCTAACAAAACTCAATAAGCGTTTTGGAACTGACGACACTAATTGTTGAAGCTTTGTAGGTGGAATTCTTTCCCATTCTTGCTTGATGTACGACTTCAGTCCGGGGTCTCCATTGTGGTATTTTGAGCTTCATAATGAGCCACACATTTTCAATGGGCGACAGGTCTGAACTGCAGACAGGCCAGTCTAATATCTGCACTCTTTTACTACGAAGCCACGCTGTTGTAACACATGCAGAATGTGGCTTGGCATTGTCTTGCTGAAATAAGCAGGGACGTCGCTGAAAAAGATGTTGCTTGGATGGCAGCATGTGTTGCTCCAAAACCTGGATGTACCTTTCAGCATTGATGGTGCCATCACAGGTGTGTAAGGCCTGGTTCACACAGCAGGATAATTAGGCCGATATCGGACCCTTATCTTCCCCTTCCAACAATCTTAAGGACGCCCCGACAATCACGATGATGCTAAAGATAATCAGATATATCAGATATTCCTCCCGTGTGTGGTGTGTTCAGAGCTCTCTGATCTGCTCGGAAGGACGTCAGGAGCACTCCGATCGCAAACTGGGGATATTCAACATGTTGGATTTTTTTGGCCCAATATCGCAGCGTGTGTTGTGTCCTCCAACCAAAACGAGCACGGATGTACGGAGCGGAAAATAAAATCAAAACAGCTGTTCTGACTTACCAGAAAGTCCGGTGGTCGCGCTGTCTCCACTCCTTTAAAGAACGCCTTTTCTTTTTCTTTTTATATTGTTTTTCCCCTCTGTTTTAAATAGTCCACAAAGTATCTCCGTTTGTTTACTCTGAAGTCACGTTTAATTTTGAGAGACTTTGCGAGATTTCCTGTCTGAGCTGGAAATGTTCGTGTGTGAAATCTGTTCGTGTGTGATGTTGTTGTCCTTACCATGTGGCTGAACACCACACATGACGTATGACGAAACCTGTCAGAGCTATAATTTTTTATCTTCACCTTTGTTGTCTCTCAGGTTTTGGAAGCCTAAAGATAATTTTAAAATCCTGCCATGTGAACCAGGTTTAAGTTGCCCATGCCATGGGCACTGACACACCCCATACCATCACAGATGCTGGCTTTTGAACTTTGCGCTGGTAACAATCTGGGTGGTCTTTTTCCTCTTTTGTCCAGAGGACACGACGTCCATGATTTCCAAAAACAATTTGAAATGTGGACTCATCAGACCACAGCACACTTTTCCACTTTGCATCTGTCCATTTCAAATGAGCTCGGGCCCAGAGAAGGCGGCGGTGTTTCTGGATGTTGTCGATGTATGGCTTTCGCTTTGCATGGTAGAGTTTTAACTTGCACTTGTAGATGTAGCGACGACCTGTGTTAACTGACAGTGGTTTTCTGAAGTGTCCCTGAGCCCATGCGGTAAGATCGTTTAAGATAAGATGCGGCTTATCTTGCGGCTTATCATGCGGCTCCACCGCGACGCGCGGAATTCCTCCGCACGTCTGTCTCAATGTGCCGAAAAAGTGCTGAACGAACCGTCAAGCAAATGTGGAGATGTCTGGAGTTCTACTTGATGTTGACATGTCCTGTCTCAGGTCTTTTTTGTCCTTTTTTAACTGTGATGTGAGAGTTTGAGCAGAGAACAAGGAACTAATGCCTGCAGCCAGACTTTTTTTTCTTTTAATTGTTCACATGTGCGCGCGTGAACGAACGTCCATGAGTGGACTAGAAATGTCCGGACTTTTTGCTGGATATTTCTGGCAATCATTCTGCATTTTTTTTTCTTCAGCTTGTAGTTTTTACTGCATTAAGTACACGGTATAACAACAATCCTGCGTGATTTATACACCTCTTTTCCCCGAGTTACACCTCTTTGCCCTGACTTGCGCTGGAACCACTTCCTTTCTGCGTGGAGGACAGGACGCCAAAAAAATTAAACAGGTTTAATTTTTCGGCGCCCGACTTGCTTCCTCCTTTGCGCCCTCGCGCTGTTGTGGCGCCGAGCTGCATCGTCTCAGCACCGAGTTGCTTCCACACTGCGTCGTCATAATGACGCACGGCACAGCTGGGAGCAACCGGGAGCACCCCCGGTGTGAAAGGGGCTTTACAGTGGGGGGAGGAGGTGGAGGGGGGAGCTGGGGTGTGAGCTGAGGTGGGAGGAGGGACGAGGTCCGGGGTGCAGTGGAGGTGACCAGGGGGTGGAAGGTGGGGGGTCAGAGGGACTGGAGGGCTGGCTGCTGGAGACATGTGGAGGGTCGGGAGCAGGCGGGGGGGCAGGCGTGGAGGAGCCAAAGCGGTTAAAGTAGCTGTTTAGCTCCTCTGCAAACCGAGAATCCCCATCTGCAGTCCTGCTGGCACCCTGCCCAAATCCGGAGGTGGTCTTGAGGCATCTCCATACGTCTCTGACATTGTTCTGGGCCAGCTGCTCCTCCATCTTCCCTCCATACACCTTCTTGGCTGCACGGATCTTCCACTGGAGTTCCTGTTGGACTCTACATTGCTCCTCTCTGCCTCCTGAGTTGAAAGCCCTCTTCTTCTGGTTCATCAGGACCTTCAGCTCGGGGGTCACCCAGGGGTGGTTGTTGGGAAAACACCGTATCCTCCGGGTGGGCACAGTGCTCTCCACACAGAAGTTCATATAGTCAGTGACACACTGGGTCAGGCTGTTGATGTCTTCACCATTGCACTGTGACCCAGATAAGGGGCTGACAATGAATGAATCAATGATATTCATTTCACCTCAGCAACCCACAACTGGTCATCAAATGAATCTAAAATTAAACATGTACATTCTTACCTTTTGCCTCAGTGAAGGGAAAGTAATGTTTGTAGTTCCAGCTGGAAAATGCTAATCCCAAGTGTGCGCCTGTGTTGTTCGTGCGTGAGCGAGTGCGTGTGTGTTTGTATTTGTGCGTAAAGTCCCGCCCACCTCTGCCTGTGATTGGTTTACCATGGAATTTTACTCTTCCTTAGCCAATCACCATCATGTATGCGGTTGTCTCGCACCGCCACCAAAGAAAAGAAAAAAAACTTTGCAGCTCAGCTGAGAGTTTGCGGATGAAAACAGCTTCAGTGATCTTAAGTATAGTAACACGCCACATCTTACTGTCAGTAACGATAACGGCATTGTACTGACAGAAACAGTAATTCCTTATGGCCCAGTCACACGGCATTTAACAAAGGGCAATGAAGCCCTAATGAAACAAGAAATCTGGACCTTCGTTGACTTTTGTTGGCATCCTTTAACCTTCATGCAGCTTCGTTCCTGCAGCTGGCGCTTCGTCAGGATTTTTAAACTGTTGAAAATTTGAAAGAAGAGCAACGAAAACCTCACTTTGTGTTTCGTTTTGCTGTCGTCCTTGACATTTTTTAATCGTTTGTTTAGTTTTTGTAACGTTATTGTTTAGTTTGACTTCGTGCGACCAGCTGAATGTTTTCACACAGTGCAGAAGCCGGTTTGTGAGTGCTGCTGCTGCTGCTGCGTTCATGTACAGTCGGAAAATACAGGGCAAATGCAGCCTGTTTGCTTGGATTTTATTTTATCTGGGTGGGGGGTCAGCTTCAGTGGGCTCAGGCACCTTATATAGGCCAGAATTAATCTTTTATGTGGATACAGTTAATTATTTTGCCACAAGCAACTGCTGAATTAGAAACAACAAAAAAGTTGTGTAATTTCCGACGGTACTAGAAAGCAGCGACAGCAGCAGCTGCTGCATGCACTTATTTTTTTTAATAAATATAACAATATCAGTGTAGGAATGACATTCAAGCCCTTATGTACATGTGCCAACAGGTAGATAATTCAAAAGATTATATAAAGAGCTGTTCTGGAAGGAAGAATTCACGTTGTTGATCAGCTGCAGCTGGTGGAAATAACCACACATGGGGAGTCAATGCGCGGCGTTCACTTGCACTCATCAGTTTACTGCTCTGATATATTCAATCATCTTTACACTTATATTTATTCCTCCTTTTTGACTGTTTTCTGTTATAAATCAATATATATGGTTTAGAATATAATACAGTGATACAGCAGCGATCATGACACACCAGAGGGTTGCGCAGCATGTTGACAGACAGTGTGGATTCTGATGATGAAGGAGATGATCCCTCTTTTGTTCTGGATGAGGAACCAGAGCAGGTGGTCCACTGACATGCACACAGATCTCCACATCTTCTGTTTGCACTTTCTCCAGGACTCGGCGCTACTAGCTCCACCCCAGCGCCGAGTCCTGGAACTCAGAGATTCTGACACACACTGCTCCAGCTGTGGCTCCAGGCACATTTCGTTTAAAGTGTCGAGATCAACGTTAGCTTCGGTTTTGTTTTGTTCCTCTTTCGTCTCTTTTGCGCTCTTGCTTCGCAGGCTATTCGGTGTTAAAGCTCTTTTGTCCACCTTTTCTCAACGAATTGTAACTTTTTTTACTCGTTCGCTTCTTCAGGAATCGTCGTGTGCCGTGTGACTGGGCCATTAGATTGGTCATTACTGAAAAAAAAATAATGCTGTTAATAGGGCAGCACAGTCTTGTTTGAACCCTGTGTTATATTGTGGGATTTGACCACTTATGGGGACCACGGCTCCCGTTGTGCAATATATACACAGCAAATGGTGCACTGTTTTGTTATCGGCTGCAATCACCAAAGCAGTCGCGAAAAGTGTTTTTTTTTCAGTTCCCAGTGGAGAAGGGAAGATGAGGCAAATGGGAGACGTCATGTCGGTAAGTGTTAGCCTACACAGCTAACCAGAGTAGCTGCTTTCTCTTGCCTGCAAAACTGCCCCGACATGTTTGAGCTTCGGGTCATAAACAAACCGCAACACGTCCACTTTCCACCGCATTGTCACTTTTTTGTTGCATTTTCACTTTGTTTGCGTGAAATTTGCCCAAAACTCTGAGAAAATGCTGAGTTTTTGTCCCTAGAAGTAGAGAAATTATGTCGTGTCATATTTTACCCCTTTAGCGCCCAACCTTAAACAAGACTGCGCTGTCCAATAACGGTGTTTATTTTAATGCTGTTATTGGTCTGGTGGTTGGCTCTCACTGCGGTATTGTATCACTTCCTGTTCCGGAGCACAGCTGTGTTTTGCTGTATCTGTTAGCTGTTTAATCTGCGCAGTTAGATTGATCTAGTTAACTAGATAACGATTTGTTTCACAGTGTAATCTTCACGTGCCTTAACTAAAGCACTCCCTCTGCTGAATCACCTCTAAATTATTTACACATTATTCACTTTGTGTGTTTTTAGGAATCCGCTAGCTTAGCGCAGCTACTAGCTCTTAGCCGGTTTAGCATGGCGGCTTCTCCTGTCTCTCATGCACTTTTCTGCTCTGGGTGTGAAATGTTTAGTTATTCCTCGGCCTCCTTTAGCATTAATGGTACTTGTAATAAGTGTAGCTTATTCGTAGCTTTGGAGGCCAGGCTGGGCGAATTGGAGACTCGGCTCCGCACCGTGGAAAATTCTACAGCTAGCCAGGCCCCTGTAGTCGGTGCGGACCAAGGTAGCTTAGCCGCCGTTAGTTTCCCTGTGGCAGATCCCGAGCAGCCGGGAAAGCAGGCCGACTGGGTGACTGTGAGGAGGAAGCGTAGTTCTAAACAGAAGCCCCGTGTACACCGCCAACCCGTTCACATCTCTAACCGTTTTTCCCCACTCGACGACACACCCAACGAGGATCAAACTCTGGTTATTGATGACTCTGTTTTGAGAAATGTGAAGTTAGCGACACCAGCAACCATAGTCAATTGTCTTCCGGGGGCCAGAGCAGGTGACATTGAATGAAATTTGAAACTGCTGGCTAAGGCTAAGCATAAATTTGATAAGATTGTAATTCACGTCGGCAGTATTGACACCCGGTTACGCCAATTGGAGGTCACTAAAATTAACATTGAATCGGTGTGTAACTTTGCAAAAACAATGTCGGACTCTGTAGTTTTCTCTGGGCCCCTCCCCAATCGGACCGGGAGTGACATGTTTAGCCGCATGTTCTCCTTGAATTGCTGTCTGTCTGAGTGGTGTCCAAAAAATGAGGTGGGCTTCATAGATAATTGGCAAAGCTTCTGGGGAAAACCTGGTCTTGTTAGGAGAGATGGCTTCCATCCCACTTTGGATGGAGCAGCTCTCATTTCTAGAAATCTGGCCAATTTTCTTAAATCCTCCAAACCGTGACTATCCAGGGTTGGGACCAGGAAGCAGAGTTGTAGTCTTACACACCTCTCTGCAGCTTCTCTCCCCCTGCCATCCCCTCATTACCCCATCCCCGTAGAGATGGTGCCTGCTCCCAGACCACCAATAACCAGCAAAAATCTATTTAAGCAAAAAAATTCAAAAAGAAAAAAATAATATAGCACCTTCAATTGCACCACAGACTAAAACAGTTAAATGTGGTCTATTAAACATTAGGTCTCTCTCTTCTAAGTCCCTGTTAGTAAATGATATAATAATTGATCAACATATTGATTTATTCTGCCTTACAGAAACCTGGTTACAGCAGGATGAATATGTTAGTTTAAATGAGTCAACACCCCCGAGTCACACTAACTGCCAGAATGCTCGTAGCACGGGCCGAGGCGGTGGATTAGCAGCAATTTTCAATCCAGCTTATTAATTAATCAAAAACCCAGACAGAGCTTTAATTCATTTGAAAGCTTGACTCTTAGTCTTGTCCATCCAAATTGGAAGTCCCAAAAAACAGTTTTATTTGTTATTATCTATCGTCCACCTGGTCGTTACTGTGAGTTTCTCTGTGAATTTTCAGACCTTTTGTCTGACTTAGTGCTTAGCTCAGATAAGATAATTATAGTGGGCGATTTTAACATCCACACAGATGCTGAGAATGACAGCCTCAACACTGCATTTAATCTATTATTAGACTCAATTGGCTTTGCTCAAAATGTAAATGAGTCCACCCACCACTTTAATCATATCTTAGATCTTGTTCTGACTTATGGTATGGAAATTGAAGACTTAACAGTATTCCCTGAAAACTCCCTTCTGTCTGATCATTTCTTAATAACATTTACATTTACTCTGATGGACTACCCAGCAGTGGGGAATAAGTTTCATTACACTAGAAGTCTTTCAGAAAGCGCTGTAACTAGGTTTAAGGATATGATTCCTTCTTTATGTTCTCTAATGCCATATACCAACACAGTGCAGAGTAGCTACCTAAACTCTGTAAGTGAGATAGAGTATCTCGTCAATAGTTTTACATCCTCATTGAAGACAACTTTGGTTGCTGTAGCTCCTCTGAAAAAGAGAGCTTTAAATCAGAAGTGCCTGACTCCATGGTATAACTCACAAACTCGCAGCTTAAAGCAGATAACCCGTAAGTTGGAGAGGAAATGGCGTCTCACTAATTTAGAAGATCTTCACTTAGCCTGGAAAAAGAGTCTGTTGCTCTATAAAAAAGCCCTCCGTAAAGCTAGGACATCTTACTACTCATCACTAATTGAAGAAAATAAGAACAACCCCAGGTTTCTTTTCAGCACTGTAGCCAGGCTGACAAAGAGTCAGTGTTGTGTGGGCCGCCAGAAGAGGAGGTACTGCTGGCCCACCACCAGAGGGCGCCCTGTCTGGAGTGCGGGCTCCAGGCACCAGAGGGCGCAGCCGCCTCACAGGAGCAGCCAGGGTGACAGCTGTCACGCATCACCTGCAACAGCTGTTACCAATCACCTGATCAGCAGGGGTACATCAGCAGGACGACGTCTCCACCTCTTTGCCGAGATATCGTTCTACCTGGAAGGTAACGTTCTCAGCTGACCGTGAGATCTTTTCAGTAACCTTTTGTGACTTTTGTGCATTATATAGCAGACTCTTTCCAACGAGAGGTGGAGGTAGTTTTCCTGCCGTGTGGATTGCTGGGTGTAAACGCGCCCACATTTAATTGTTTTTTTTTGTTCCTCGCCAGCAGTACCAGGTCCGACACGCGGAGGCAGTGGCCACCTGGGAGTTCGGGACTTGGCGGCTCCAGTATTCCCGGGGTCTGGTGGCGGAGGAAATCATGTGGTTCTGGTTCTGCTTTGGACAGACGTCTTCTATCTTCGAGCCTGCCCACACGACACCTTCTGTGATTTGACTTGTTGTCTATTGTTGTAATCTGTTGTGTTTGTTGTGCCCATTCACAACAGTAAAGTGTTGTTATTTGACTTCCTCCATTGTCCGTTCATTTGCGCCCCCTGTTGTGGGTCAGTGTACCTACACTTTCCCAACAGGATATCTCGGCCAACGTCATGGACCCCGAGGGGCGTCGACCGGCCGTTGAACGGCCAATGGAAAAGCAGGGCGCACAGGCGTCTGCAGGAGGAATGATCGTTGAGTTGCAGCGAATCCTCACCGCTTTTACGGCTCGGCTGGATCTGATGACCAAGCAGAACGTCCTCCTTAACCGCAGGGTGGAGGCTCTCGCCGCGCAGGTGGAAGCGCGCCCTCAGGGCGCTGCTGCGGCTCCCCCTCCTGTCGATCCTGTGCGCAATAGTGACGTTCCACAGGTCGTTCAACGACCCCTCCCACCTTCCCCTGAAGCATACATAAGCCCTCCAGAGCCGTACGGGGGTTGTGTGGAGACATGCGCGGACTTTCTTATGCAGTGTTCGCTCGTCTTCGCACAACGTCCCGTCATGTACGCGACTAATGCTAGTAAGATAGCTTATGTGATTAATCTGCTTCGCGGCAAGGCACGCGCTTGGGCTACAGCGCTCTGGGAGCAAAATTCACGGCTCCTTCTGACATATGATGAGTTTGTGAGGGAGTTCAGAACAGTGTTCGATCACTCAAATAGGGGAGAGACCGCTTCAGCCGTGCTGCTGTCAATGAGACAGCGCAGCTGCTTATGCAGTCGACTTCCGCATCGCGGCTGCGAGGTCCGGCTGGAATAGCACTGCCCTCCGCGCCGCCTTCGTAAACGGACTATCGTTGGTCCTGAAGGAGCACCTGGTGGCTAAGGACGAACCGCGGGATTTGGACGGGCTTATTGATCTCGTTATACAATTAGACAATCGGTTAGAGGAACGCCGTCGGGAGCGAGGCGAAGGACGTGACCGGATACGCGCCGCCCCTCTCCCTTCCGGGTTCGAAAAGGGGCCGCCCTCCCCACGCTCCACAGCCACAGCGCTTTGTGGGGCAACAGCTCCCCCTGTTGACGTTGTTAGGGAAACGCACAGGGCCAAAATGGGGAGGCTGATCCGTGGAGAGTGTTTTCTCTGCAGCTCAACAGAGCACACACAGAGAGACTGCCCCAAACGGCCAAGACGTCAACACTCGCCCTTAGAGACTGGGCTAAGGGGGGGTCAAGACATTCAAGTGAGACACACACAAATTGCCACACGACTCCCAGTCACAATCCTGAGCGGGGATTTAACCCTTCAAGCCCGAGCACTGGTGGACACGGGGTCAGAAGGGAATCTGCTAGACAGCGGATGGGCAAAGGAGGTAGGGCTCCCTCTGGTGGCGCTTCCTTCGCCATTGCAGGTGCGGGCACTAGATGGCACCCTCCTCCCTTTACTCACACACAAGACACAACCAGTAACTCTGGTGGTGTCTGGAAACCACCGGGAGGAGATTGAGTTTTTTGTAACTCCTTCTACCTCCCGCGTGATTTTGGGCATCCCACGGATGTTAAAGCACAATCCCTGGATCGATTGGCCGTCTGGGGTGGTGGTTCAGTGGAGCAAAACCTGCCATCGGGTGTGTTTAGGATCCTCGGTTCCTCCCGGTTCCCAGGCTAAGGAGGAGGTCAAAGTCCCTCCCAATCTGACGGCAGTGCCGGTTGAGTACCACGATCTTGCTGACGTCTTCAGCAAGGATCTGGCACTCACCCTTCCCCCGCACCGTCCGTACGATTGTGCCATTGATTTGGTTCCAGGCGCTGAGTTCCCGTCCAGCAGGCTGTACAACCTCTCACGACCTGAGCGCGAATCAATGGAGACCTACATCCGGGACTCATTAGCTGCCGGGCTGATCCGGAACTCCACCTCCCCGAATGGGGGCAGGTTTCTTTTTTGTGGGCAAGAAAGATGGCGGACTTCGTCCATGTATTGATTACAGGGGGCTGAATGAGATTACGGTTCGCAACCGATACCCGTTGCCATTATTAGATTCCGTGTTCACCCCCCTGCATGGAGCCAAAATCTTTACTAAGCTGGATCTTAGAAATGCGTATCACCTGGTTCGGATCCGGAAGGGAGACGAATGGAAGACGGCATTCAACACCCCATTAGGTCACTTTGAGTACCTGGTCATGCCGTTCGGCCTCACAAACGCCCCCGCGACGTTCCAAGCATTAGTTAATGATGTCTTGCGGGATTTCCTGCACCGATTCGTCTTCGTATATCTAGACGATATACTCATCTTTTCTCCGGATCCTGAGACTCATGTCCGGCATGTACGTCAGGTCCTGCAGCGGTTGTTGGAGAACCGGCTGTTTGTGAAGGGCGAGAAGTGTGAGTTTCACCGCACATCTTTGTCCTTCCTGGGGTTTATCATCTCCCCCAACTCCGTCGCTCCTGATCCGGCCAAGGTTGCGGCGGTGAGAGAATGGCCCCAACCCACTAGCTGTAGGAAGCTGCAACAGTTCCTCGGCTTTGCAAATTTCTACAGGAGGTTCATTAAGGGCTACAGTCAGGTAGTTAGCCCCCTGACAGCCCTGACCTCACCAAAAGTCGCCTTCACCTGGTCGGATCGTTGCGATGCCGCGTTCAAGGAGTTGAAACGGCGCTTCTCGTCTGCACCCGTTCTGGTGCAGCCCGATCCTAGTCGCCAGTTAGTGGTTGAAGTGGACGCCTCGGACTCAGGGATAGGAGCTGTGCTTTCCCAGAGCGGGAAGACCGATAAGGTCTTTCACCCGTGTGCCTATTTTTCCCGCAGGTTGACCCCGGCCGAACGGAACTATGACGTCGGCAATCGAGAACTCCTTGCGGTGAAAGAGGCTCTTGAAGAGTGGAGACATCTGTTGGAGGGAACGTTCGTGCCATTCACGGTTTTCACTGACCACCGGAACCTGGAGTATATCAGGACCGCCAAGCGGCTGAACCCCAGGCAAGCCCGCTGGTCACTGTTCTTCGGCCGTTTTGACTTCCGGATCACCTACCGCCCCGGGACCAAAAACCAGAGATCGGATGCCTTGTCCCGGGTACATGAAGATGAAGTCAAAGCGGAGTTGTCGGATCCACCGGAACCCATCATCCCGGAGTCCACTATCATGGCCACCCTCACCTGGGACGTAGAGAGAACCGTCCGGGAGGCCCTGGCACGAAGCCCGGACCCCGGAACTGGGCCGAAGAACAAACTGTACGTCCCACCAGAAGCTAGGGCTGCAGTCCTGGACTTCTGTCACGGCTCCAAGCTCTCCTGTCATCCAGGGGTGCGAAGAACCATGACAGTTGTCCGGCAGCGCTTCTGGTGGGCGTCCCTAGAGGCCGACGTCCGGGATTCTATCCATGCCTGCATCACCTGCGCCAGGGGCAAGGCTGACCATCGCAGGGCATCAGGACTACTCCAGCCGCTGCCTGTGCCTCATCGCCCCTGGTCCCACATCGGCCTGGATTTTGTCACGGGCCTCCCGCCGTCCCAGGGTAACACCACCATCCTCACGATAGTGGACCGATTCTCCAAGGCGGCCCACTTCGTGGCCCTCCCGAAGCTCCCAACAGCCCAGGAGACAGCGGACCTCCTGGTCCACCACGTCGTCCGGCTGCTTGGGATTCCAACAGACATCGTCTCCGATCGCGGTCCCCAGTTCTCCTCGCAAGTCTGGAGGAGCTTCTGCCGGGAACTGGGGGCCACGGTGAGTCTCTCGTCCGGGTACCACCCTCAGACCAACGGTCAAGCAGAACGGGTAAACCAGGAGGTGGAACAGGCCTTGCGCTGTGTGACTGCACCCGGCGGCCTGAAGTACCCATTTGGCCTGGATCGAGTATGCCCATAACAGCCAGGTGTCTTCAGCCACCGGCCTCTCCCCTTTTGAGGTGTGTCTGGGGTATCAGCCCCCGTTGTTTCCGGTGGTTGAGGGAGAGGTCGGTGTGCCCTCGGTCCAGGCCCACCTACGGAAGTGCCGTCGGGTGTGGCGTGCCGCCCGTTCTGCTTTGCTAAAGGCCCGGACGAGGGCAAAAGCCCATGCAGACCGTCGGCGGACCCCGGCCCCTGCGTATCGGCCAGGGCAGGAGGTGTGGTTATCCACAAAGGACATTCCCCTCAAAGTGGACTCCCCCAAGCTACAGGACCGTTATATCGGCCCATTCAAGATCCTTAAGGTCATCAGTCCAGCCGCGGTGAGGCTTCAGCTTCCGGCCTCACTGCGGATCCATCCTGTGTTTCATGTATCCCGTGTCAAACCGCATCACACCTCACCCCTCTGTACTCCGCGTCCGGCACCGCCTCCTGCCCGGATCATCGATGGCGAGCCGGCTTGGACTGTACGCCGGCTCTTGGATGTCCGTAGGATGGGCCGGGGCTTCCAGTATTTGGTGGACTGGGAGGGGTACGGTCCCGAAGAACGCTCCTGGGTGAAGAGGAGCTTCATCCTGGACCCGGCCCTCCTGGCCGATTTCTACCGCCGCCACCCGGACAAGCCAGGAGGCGCCCGTTGATGGGGGGGTCCTGTTGTGTGGGCCGCCACAAGAGGAGGTACTGCTGGCCCACCACCAGAGGGCGCCCTGTCTGGAGTGCGGGCTCCAGGCACCAGAGGGCGCAGCCGGCACGCGGAGGCAGTGGCCACCTGGGAGTTCGGGACTTGGCGGCTCCAGTATTCCCGGGGTCTGGTGGCGGAGGAAATCGTGTGGTTCCGGTTCTGCTTTGGACAGACGTCTTCTATCTTCGAGCCTGCCCACATGACACCTTCTGTGATTTGACTTGTTGTCTATTGTTGTAATCTGTTGTGTTTGTTGTGCCCATTCACAACAGTAAAGTGTTGTTATTTGACTTCCTCCATTGTCCGTTCATTTGCGCCCCCTGTTGTGGGTCCGTGTACCTACACTTTCCCAACAGTCAGAGCTCTATTGAGCCGAGTATTCCTTTAACTATAACTAGTAATGACTTCATGACTTTCTTTGCTAATAAAATTTTAACTATTAGAAAAAAATTACTCATAACCATCCCAAAGACGTATCATTATCTTTGGCTGCTTTCAGTGATGCCGGTATTTGGTTAGACTCTTTCTCTCCGATTGATTTGTCTGAGTTATTTTCATTAGTTACTTCATCCAAACCATCAACATGTCTATTAGACCCCATTCCTACCAGGCTGCTCAAGGAAGCCCTACCATTATTTAATGCTTCGATCTTAAATATGATCAATCTATCTTTATTAGTTGGCTATGTACCACAGGCTTTTAAGGTGGCAGTAATTAAACCATTACTTAAAAAGCCATCACTTGACCCAGCTATCTTAGCTAATTATAGGCCAATCTCCAACCTTCCTTTTCTCTCAAAAATTCTTGAAAGGGTAGTTGTAAAACAGCTAACTGATCATCTGCAGAGGAATGGTCTATTTGAAGAGTTTCAGTCAGGTTTTAGAATTCATCATAGTACAGAAACAGCATTAGTGAAGGTTACAAATGATCTTCTTATGGCCTCAGACAGTGGACTCATCTCTGTGCTTGTTCTGTTAGACCTCAGTGCTGCTTTTGATACTGCTGACCATAAAATTTTATTACAGAGATTAGAGCATGCCATAGGTATTAAAGGCACTGCGCTGCGGTGGTTTGAATCATATTTATCTAATAGATTACAATTTGTTCATGTAAATGGTGAATCTTCTTCACAGACTAAGGTTAATTATGGAGTTCCACAAGGTTCTGTGCTAGGACCAATTTTATTCACTTTATACATGCTTCCCTTAGGCAGTATTATTAGACGGCATTGCTTAAATTTTCATTGTTACGCAGATGATACCCAGCTTTATCTATCCATGAAGCCAGAGGACACACACCAATTAGCTAAATTGCAGGATTGTCTTACAGACATAAAGACATGGATGACCTCTAATTTCCTGCTTTTAAACTCAGATAAAACTGAAGTTATTGTACTTGGCCCCACAAATCTTAGAAACATGGTGTCTAACCAGATCCTTACTCTGGATGGCATTACCCTGACCTCTAGTAATACTGTGAGAAATCTTGGAGTCATTTTTGATCAGGATATGTCATTCAATGCGCATATTAAACAAATATGTAGGACTGCTTTTTGCATTTACGCAATATCTCTAAAATTAGAAAGGTCTTGTCTCAGAGTGATGCTGAAAAACTAATTCATGCATTTATTTCCTCTAGGCTGGACTATTGTAATTCATTATTATCAGGTTGTCCTAAAAGTTCCCTGAAAAGCCTTCAGTTAATTCAAAATGCTGCAGCTAGAGTACTAACGGTGACTAGAAGACCATATTGGCCTCTCTTCATTGGCTTCCTGTTAATTCTAGAATAGAATTTAAAATTCTTCTTCTTACTTATAAGGTTTTGAATAATCAGGTCCCATCTTATCTTAGGGACCTCATAGTACCATATCACCCCAATAGAGCGCTTCGCTCTCAAACTGCAGGCTTACTTGTAGTTCCTAGGGTTTGTAAGAGTAGAATGGGAGGCAGAGCCTTCAGCTTTCAGGCTCCTCTCCTGTGGAACCAGCTCCCAATTCAGATCAGGGAGACAGACACCCTCTCTACTTTAAAGATTAGCCTTAAAACTTTCCTTTTTGCTAAAGCTTATAGTTAGGGCTGGATCAGGTGACCCTGAACCATCCCTTAGTTATGCTGCTATAGACATAGACTGCTGGGGGTTTCCCATGATGCACTGAGTGTTTCTTTCTCTTTTTGCTCTGTATGCACCACTCTGCATTTAATCATTAGTGATTGATCTCTGCTCCCCTCCACAACATGTCTTTTTCCTGGTTTTCTCCCTCAGCCCCAACCAGTCCTAGCAGAAGACTGCCCCTCCCTGAGCCTGGTTCTGCTGGAGGTTTCTTCCTGTTAAAAGGGAGTTTTTCCTTCCCACTGTCGCCAAGTGCTTGCTCACAGGGGGTCGTTTTGACCGTTGGGGTTTTTACGTAATTATTGTATGGCCTTGCCTTACAATATAAAGCGCCTTGGGGCAACTGTTTGTTGTGATTTGGCGCTATATAAATAAAATTGATTGATTGATTGGTTATTCCCATCAGTGGTCCTCACATTAGGGAGGGGTGTTATTTCAAAAAAATTGGAAATCTATAAATCTGTTTGACCTTTTATTGCTTTCTTTTGCACTACCAACACTGTTTACACTGCTTACTTATTTGCACAACCTACACTGTTCACATTGTGTACTGTTTACATCTGTGCTACCTCCTCACTACTGCACTACTACATTTACTCCTCCGTCATATTCTCTGAGACTGGATGCTGCACTTGCACACAAATTTATTTTATTTTTAGTTAGTAGCTTTTATTGATTAGTCCATTTTTCTTTTATTTACTTAACCCTATTTTGTGTGTCTTGTCTAATGTGTAAGCTGCTGGATGCCTTGAATTTCCCTCTGGGATCAATAAAGTATCTATCTATCTCTATCTATCTCATCTGGAATATGGAAATATACACGGAATAAACCATAGCAGGATAAATTTTGGGTCATTTGGTTCCAGAAACCCATATGGACGGAGCGTTTGAAAATTTCAAGTAACGCGTGTTGTATATGTGCTGTTGACGTAGAAAACCACTCTGTTGCTTATAATTAGTTCATTGTGGCCAAGTCGTAAAATATGTACTGAAATTAGGTTTTTTTGTCAATTACTCTTAAAAAACACCAGATAGGCTTATTGTTTCTATAGAAGTTGAGTATAAACTTGTGATCAAGCAACATTTGGAGCCAAATTTCAAATCTCTAGTTGCAGTAGTTCTCAAGATATTATATCAATATTTTTGCCGATTTTTGAACCCGATATCTTCACTGGCTCCTTCCATATGGGTTTTTGTAACCAAATGACCCAAAATTTATCCTGCTATGGTTTATTCTGTGTAGATTTCCATATTCTTCTTCATAACTTTTATAGATTTCCAAATTTTTTTAAATAACACCCTTCCCTACTCACATGTGCTGTGCTGAGACAGTTGGTGTTACAGCCACCTCTCAGCCACACGCGGTCAAATGTGTGAGATGGCATCATTATGTTGAAAGCATAAGATGTCAAATTTCCATATTCTGCTTCTGCAGCAGCAACATTCTCCAGTAAATTCTTCATGCTGAAGGACACACTTCATATTTAATTTACTAACAGTAGAACGTCTCATACTTATCGCTCATAAGCCCTTTCAAGCTAAACCTCTTAAGTGTGGATTGTGGGTGGAGAATAAGGTTTTAACACATATTTCACTCAGACATGTCACCATTTTTTGTAACAGCAGCATATAGTTTTTCAGTTTGGTGGATGGGCTTCGATAATCATCACTCCCCTCCAATGCTTACTTGAGATATGAGGGAGTGATGATTAGACACACACATTTTCTCATCTGATCAGAGCTCACAGCTGGATGCTGGGGTGGGGGTGGAGTGAAGCAGCAGCGGTGACTTGGCAGCCAGCAGCGTTGGCAGGGAAATTGTTGCATCTTAAATAGCCCAATTTAGAGGTAGTGTTTTAGACGTGTGTATGTAGAATGCAAATTCAGTTGTCTGGCAGAACTAGCTCACAAGTTCACTTCACTCACATGCAGTATAATGAATTTGGTGAAGCAGTTGCACAGTGCAGCTTCCATTAAGAGTAAACAATCATTTAACCATTTAAGCAGAAAACTGATTGCGCATGGCAAAATCTCATCAGCCAGAGTGATTTCAGGGCCCCTTCACACATAGTGCAAAGTTTGGTTGAAGTGCGCACGAAGCAGGAATTGTATATAAAACGTGTAGAATCATACCTGCCTCCAAAGCCTCGTACACCTGTTGCTACAACTATTTGCACACACCAGCAGCTGAAAGACAAAGTGTGCGCTGTGCGAACCCATCGCACCCTCTCGCGGCAGGTGCCGGCCAAATTCCAGGTGACACGCACGAACATGTAACACCGCTTGCATGGCACTTAGAAAATGTGTGGCCACGACAACAGACAACAGACTGCAGGCAACCACTGTCGTACTTCTGTGAAATTTGTCCAAGTTCCCCACGAGTATGACTTTGCAAACATGCACTGACATGTGGGTGTGTGCACTCTACTGACAGGAGATGTGGCTGCCGACATAAGCAGCTGTGGTGATCTGTCATTCTGGACATCCCAGCTGGACAACACCTACTGTGTTTGGACAGACATGGATGAACAACTGTCCACTGTGAGGCGCGTGTGTCTGATTGCTGTGCTTACATTGACATAAATAAAAACATATCGCCGTGGTGACAAGCTGCAGTGAGCGAGCGCACACACGGAGCGGACACTGACAGCCTGCTAGGTTGAAACGGACCATCAGATCAGAACACGCAGTGGGCGGTCTGACTGTCACGTTACCCACGTGAGCTCTGTTCCACATGACATGGTGTCTGTGCTGCGGTTCGCTTTCCACAAGACATGCGTGTCAGGCAAAACATGTGCGCGCGGTGACCGGACCAGTAGATGTGGACATGATCAGAGACCACTGCTTCTCATTCATGTCATTTCATGACTGTATGTCTGTGACCATGGGTCATCATCAGAGGAACAGACAGATCATATTTGTATTGCTCACTTGATAAATGCAGTGTTTTTAATTTACATTTTTTTGTAATATTTCTGTGTCCTTCCTAATATGAGGCAGATTCCCCCAGCTTTCAAAGGACAGCTCCATAGCTCAGTGGTAAAGTTTCTGACTGGCAATCAGAGCTTTTGGAAGGTGCAGGTTCGACTCTCTTGGGTGGTATGTTTTTTCTTTTTTCTTTTTTATTTATTCCACATAAGCGGCACAATGTGGTCCCACAGGTACTGTCTGGTTTTTATTTTTTATTTATTCTACATAAGTGGCACAATGTGGTCCCACAGGTACCGGCTGGTTTTTATTTTTTATTTATTCCACGTGAGCGGCACGATGTGGTCCCACAGGTACCGGCTGGTTTTTAGTTTTTATTTATTCCACATAAGTGGCATGATGTGGTGCACCTCGCAGTGTTCCTGCTCGAAAGACACCGTCGAACTGTTGCACCAGGATCGTGCACTCCTGCCCGTCGGCGTGATGTTTCGTGGTGTGCTAATTCGAACTGTTTCGCAGTGTTTTGCCATATTTGATCAAACTTCACACTATGTGTGAAGGGGCCCTTATAGTTGTATTCATGCCTGTTTAACATTCTTGGTGATTTTACATTCTTGACTATATTCTGGTATGTTGACTAAGGTGCAGGGCATTGGTAGTTGGAGGTAGTGACAGTATCGTAGACCAGGTTACTCTCATGGTATAAAATGACTTATCACATGTAAGTAGCCTGAGCCAGTATTAGTCAAGTTAACTCTTCACATATACCTTGAAAGCTCAGCATAACATATGGTGCAATGTCTAAAAACCCTACAAATATAAGTCTATTCACTGTTGGGATTATAGCACAGAAAGCCTTCTTTACCTGGGATTATAGGAGTAAGGGATAAGGCTGGCATCATTTTTTTCTAAAATTCCTATTAAATCTGAAAATCTACCTAACAGACCAAACCTGCCAGAGTGTTTTCATCTTCTGAAACTCTAGTGGTCAGTATTGCCGAAATCTGATACATGTTATCCTTTGACACAACAGAGTGACATTCAAAACAAAAATAACTATAAAAATGAATAAAATACATGTTTTGTGTTTGGCTGACACCTTTGCACATTTCAATGAACAGGAGCTTAATTTAATCCTTTGAGGTTGTCAAAAACCAAGACATTGGAACCACAACCCTCAGGACGTTCAGCAACAATACAGCTCTGCTCCCCAGCTGTCAGAAAAGCAGCTTCCATGATTAATTGTACAACCTAATCTTGTCTATATTTATACTTCATGCTTGGGTTTTCATTTATGCTCTTAAGTGAGTTTTGTGCTTATGATGTTTGTCCTCATTTTTGTCAGTTCAGGAAAAAAAAAATGCCAAGCTGCCTGAAGAAATAGTTGAACTCTTTAAAAAGAATGACATTCCATTTAAAGTGGAAGGATTTCATGTTTCACGTAGCTGCGACAGGTATGTGATTATGTTTGAGAAGTGAGGATGAACTGGTTGATTTCCTGGGCGGTTGCCATTCAGGAGCATGGACAGTTCCGTGGGGTGATAGATGTGCTGACACGCAACACCAGTGCATGCCCTTAAATGTTACTTGGGTTTAAAGATTAAAAATATTTATTTTTTCCTTATTTTAAATGGTTTGCACAGAATTATTTAATCACCAAATATCTCACAATAAGGATTTCTGGGCACATGAAGCAGGCTCACATTGCATTGGAGAGATTCTATATCCTACATGGGTTGGAAATGACTTTGATTCCTTTAGGAAAAGCTGGTGGATGAAGCTTTTTTTGACTGCAAATACAAGAACTACATGTGAACTGGAGGAAGGTGGAATTAGGTGAAGTTACAATAAAGGAAGTGGTGAAGGAAAATAGGGCGGGGAATGATATAGAGGACCCAAGTGCACAGAAGAAGGTTTATGGTGATTATCACAGAAATGTGGCTTTCACCCTCCAAATCGGAGCTAGCCGTGCAGCTAGCGGGACGCACTGCATATCGCCACAACCAAAATGGAGACTCCGGGAAGAGCAAGGGACAACTGGTGTACTGCTCCTCCCCATTGTTCTATGTTGCCCTTTCACTCAACCATGTGAACTAACAGCGATAACCATTGCAGCTGTTTACATAGCACAGGATGCTAACACCAACATAGCTCTGGCACACCTCCATAACACTATAACGAAACTACAGAAGGCCCATCCAGATGGAGCGCATGTAATCGCCTTTGATTTTAATCAAAACCTGCCTAAAGTCAGTTCTTCCCAAATTCTATCAGTTTGTTAAATGTGCCACCAGGGAGAAAGACATAGCCTACAAGACCATGTGTACTGGGACATCAAACAGGCATTGACAGTTTTAGTATTCCAGAATCCTTTGCGCGCTGGGGCAGGAGGCTTGATAATGGCTCAGCTTAATGCTAATTTCAACATTAAAAATGCCATAGACATGCTAACACATTAGCATCGGACCAATTTTTAAGTTATAAAATACATCTATCAACTGTTTCAGAAGATCATAACAGGTCGGTTTAACATAAAAAAGGTAAATATTACTCACAGACATATGCTTTTTAGATTTTTGGCAGGGAAAAATTAAGATAAAGTGAAATAAAACAAAGAACCAACGAAGCAGCAGATCGAAGATCGAATCACTGCTTCATTGGTTCAAAGTTCAAAGCAAAGCCACTCTGCAGAAACGCTTGATTACAGACCCGCTGCAAGGTCTGTAATCAGTGTAGAGAAATGATCATTTTCCTGAGAAACACCCCCAAAAACAACGGCCACTCTGAAGGACCGATAAGGGAATCGTTAAGCAAAAAGGTTATTGATGTCCATTGATTGAATCATTTCTTAAGGATACCCAAAAAGAACCGGTTCCAAACACACAGCCCTAACAACAACACACTTTTTTTTAATAAAAAAACTCACATTAAAGACCTACGATTATCTTTGTTTACACACCTAAATACAAATTTTGATTGAACTCGCCTCCGTAGCAACACAATGTTGCAAATAATTTGCTGCAAACACCAGTTTACACTGACAATGAAATCTCGGCCTCCTCAGTGAGAACGTGATTACGCGCGAGATTTGTCACCATAAATGCGTCAATACAGAGCCTCAGCCTCATGTCGGACTATCAGACCACTTCTCACAACACCTTGTTCCAGTCTACATCCCCTTTAGGAGTAGAGCCATCCCTCATAAATACATCATCACCTGGCCAGAACATGCTGTCTCTCAATTGCAGGACTGTTTTGAGACTGTTTGAAACACACAGACTGTTCTGGTCCTACATCTCTTTCTGTACTGAAAGCATCACTGTGAAAAAATGCTGTCAGGTTTTTGCAAACCAGAAACCCTGGATGATGAGTAACGTGCAGGTCCTCATCAGAGCCCACAGCAGTGCTTTCAGATCAGTGTGACAAAGAGCTGTACTCCGGGGCCAGAGCAGATCTAAAGAGAGGCATCAGGGCTGCGAAGGATGCATACAAGAGGAAATAGAGAGACACTTCATGGACAACAACATGCGGCAGGTGTGGCAGGGAACTACAAGGGCACCAACAACCCCCACTATCAGTGCTGCTGCCTCGCTGGTAGAGGAACTAAATGGCTTCCTTGCACGCTTTGACTCCTGCAGACAACCAATGCCCCCACCGACCTACAGAAGCATCTCATTACTGAGTCTTTAACAACATGATGTGAGGACAGTGCTCCACCATGTAAACCAGAGAAAAGCCATGGGACCTGAGGGTGTAACTGGAAAGGTACTTGCTGCGTGTGTCAGTCAGCTCTCAGGGATCCACACTACAATCCTCAACCTCTCCCTGACTCAAGCCAGTGTCCCAACCTGCCTGAAAAAGGCACCCTCATCCCTGTCCCCAAAGCATCAGGCAACAGTGACCTCAACAACTACAGGCCCATTGCTCTAACATCAGTGGTGATGAAATGCTTTGAGAGGCTGATCCTGCAGCACATCAAGGCCTGTCTCTCTGTTGAATTTGAGCCCCAACAGTTCACCTATAGGAGAAATTGCTCCACTGAGGATGCAATTGCCATCACCTTACATACCATGCTGAGCCACCTGGAGCATCCTGGCAACTGTGTAAGGTTACTCTTCATAGACTATAGTTCAGCGTTCAACACTATCTCTCTGGAATTCTGATAACAAAACTACTGGACCTGCACCTTCCACCTGTGCCTGAATTAAAGACTTCCTCTCAAACAACACAGTGTGTAAAGCTCGCCCCCCCCCCCCACACACACACACTCAGCACAGGCTCACCACAGGGCTGTGTGCTGATGCCACGCTTGTACCTTCTGTACGCTCGTCATTCCACAGACACCATTATCAGGTTCGCAGACGATGCAACGGTGATCGGACTCATCTTGAGGGGAGATGAGACTGTCTACAGGGAGGAGGTCCAGCACCTGTCAGGGTGGTGTCAGCCAACAACTTGTTACTGAACTCCACAAACACAAAGGAGACCATCATAGACTACAGGAGAAACCAGGCAGATTATGCCCCTCTTAACGTCAATGGAGATCCGGTGGCAAGAGTGTCATCTTTTAGGCTTCTGGAGTCCACATCCAAGAAGAGCTTTCCTGGTCCACCAACACCATAGCTGTTATAAAGAAGGTCCAGCAGTGACTGCACTTCCGAAGCTGCCTATACCGTCAGGTATAGGAAGACCCAACCTACAAATATTTGTATTTCTGTCATTACAGATTTGCTCCTATGCACCCCCTATCTGCAATCTGTGCACCCCCCAGGGGTGCATGTACCACAGTTTGGGAAATCCAACCTTAGGAGAGGGCTTGAACTCTGTAATGTCTGCAGCAGTAATTGTGCATATTTCCAATAGAAAGACTACAGACAACACAGTGGGATCAAATAACAGATCATTACGTTGTGTTTTTGCATCGTTTCCAAAAATTTAACTTGAATCAGGTGACCCTGAACCATCCCTTAGTTATGCTGCTATAGACTTAGACTGCTGGGGGTTTCCCATGATGCACTGAGTGTTTCTTTCTCTTTTTGCTCTGTATGCACCACTCTGCATTTAATCATTAGTGATTGATCTCTGCTCCCCTCCACAGCATGTCTTTTTCCTGGTTCTCTCCCTCAGCCCCAACCAGTCCCAGCGGAGGACTGCCCCTCCCTGAGCCTGGTTCTGCTGGGGGTTTCTTCCTGTTAGGGTTTTTTTTTTCCTTCCCACTGTAGCCAAGTGCTTGCTCACAGGGGGTCGTTTTGACCGTTGGGGTTTCTACGTAATTATTGTATGGCCTTGCCTTACAATATAAAGCGCCTTGGGGCAACTGTTTGTTGTGATTTGGCGCTATATAAATAAAATTGATTGATTGATAAGTTTTATATATATATATATATATATATATATATATATATATATATATATATATATACAAGGTATCTTATAAAACTAACCGGCAGTTTTATTAAAAAAAAACTATATGGATTTGAATGACATGCGATTACACCAATCATGCTTGAACCCTCGTGCGCATGCGTGAGTTTTTTCATGCGTGTCGGTGACGTCATTTCCCAGTGGGCAGGCTTTGAGTGAGCACTGGTCCCGCCCTCTCGGCTGAATTCCTTTGTTTCACACGCTGCTCGAGACGGCGCGCGTTGCTTTATCAAACTTTTTTCTGGACCTGTGAGGAATATCCGAGTGGACACTATTCGAGAAATTCAGCTGGTTTTCGGTGAAAAGTTTAACAGCTGATGAGAGATTATGGGATGTTTCTGTCGCTTTAAGGACTTCCCACGGAGCGGGACGTCGCGCAGCGCTCCCAGGCGACGTTGTCGGCCTGTTTCGACCTGAAAACATCCTAATTTAAGGCTCTGTTGACCCAGGACGTCGTGAGAGAACAGAGAAGATTCAGAAGAGGCCGGCATGAGGAGTTTATGCAGACATTCCACTGTTAAAGGTCATTTTGTAATGAAAGAACGTGCGCGCAAATTCGCCGAGTCGTTTCCGTGACGACTCGGCGAATCTGTGTGCGCTGCAACAGGAAAAACACCTCCGTGTTGAAAACCATTTGTAAAATTCAGGTGGCTTTTGATGGCTTTCAACAAGTGAGTAACTGAGAAATTGTTTAACAGCTTGGGCATGTTCCAACTTGCCCGTTAAGGTTTCCAACGGAGGTGTTTTTCCTGTCGCGACCCCCCGCGGTCGGGTCCAGCCCGACATGTGACTCTGCCACATGTTCTTTCATTACAAAATGTCCGTTAACAATGGAATGTCCGAATAAACTCCTCATGCCGACTTCTTCTGAAAGTTCTCTGTTCTCTGACGACTTCCTGGGTCAATAGAGCCTGAAATGTGGAAGTTTTCAACTTGAAACAGCGAGATGACGCTGCCTCAGAGCGCAGATCGCCGTCAGGCGCCGTGGGCCGTCCTTAGACCGACACTTACACACCAAAATCTCTCATCAGCCGTTAAAATTTTCAACGAAAACCAGCTGAATTTATCGAATGGTGTCCACTCAGTTGTGCCTTACAGTTTTGAAAAAATTTTGATCAAACAAAGCAGCAGTCTCTGAGCCATTCCTAAACAATGAAAAAACGACGAGAGGGTGGGCGACTCCTCACTCAAAGACTGCCCACAGGCGAATGACGTAACCGACAGGCGTGAAAAAACTCTCGCATGCCCACGAGGGTTCAAGCATGTCTGATGTAATCACACGTGATTCAAATCCATATGGTTTTTGAAAAAAATAATAAGGTCGGATACTTTTCTAATAGACCTCGTATATATGTATATCAATCAATCAATCAACTTTTTTCTTGTATAGCGCCAAATCACAACAAACAGTTGCCCCAAGGCGCTCCACATTGCAAGGCAAGGCCATACAATAATTATGAAACACAGTCTACGTCTAAAGCAACATAACCAAGGGATGGTCCAGGGTCACCCGATCCAGCCCTAACTATAAGCCTTAGCGAAAAGGAAAGTTTTAAGCCTAATCTTAAAAGTAGAGAGGGTATCTGTCTCCCTGATCTGAATTGGGAGCTGGTTCCACAGGAGAGGAGCCTGAAAGCTGAAGGCTCTGCCTCCCATTCTACTCTTACAAACCCTAGGAACTACAAGTAAGCCCGCAGTCTGAGAGCGAAGCGCTCTAATGGGGTAATATGGTACTATGAGGTCCCTAAGATAAGATGGGACCTGATTATTCAAAACCTTATAAGTAAGAAGAAGAATTTTAAATTCTATTCTAGCATTAACAGGAAGCCAATGAAGGGAGGCCAACACGGGTGAGATATGCTCTCTCCTGCTAGTCCCCGTCAGTACTCTAGCTGCAGCATTCTGAACCAACTGAAGGCTTTTTAGGGAACTTTTAGGACAACCTGATAATAATGAATTACAATAGTCCAGCCTAGAGGAAACAAATGCATGAATTAGTTTTTCAGCATCACTCTGAGACAAGACCTTTCTGATTTTAGAGATACTGCGTAAATGCAAAAAGGCAGTCCTACATATTTGTCCAATATGCGCTTTGAATGACATATCCTGATCAAAAATAACTCCAAGATTTCTCACAGTATTACCAGAGATCAGGGAAATGCCATCCAGAATAACGATCTGGTTAGACACCATGCTTCTAAGATTTGTGGGGCCAAGTACAATAACTTCAGTTTTATCTGAGTTTAAAAGCAGGAAATTAGAGGTCATCCATGTCTTTATGTCTGTAAGACAATCCTGCAGTTTAGCTAATTGGTGCGTATCCTCTGGCTTCATGGATAGATAAAGCTGGGTATCATCTGCGTAACAATGAAAATTTAAGCAATACCGTCTAATAATACTGCCCAAGGGAAGCATGTATAAAGTGAATAAAATTGGTCCTAGCACAGAACCTTGTGGAACTCCATAATTAACTTTAGTCTGTGAAGAAGATTCCCCATTTACATGAACAAACTGTAATCTATTAGACAAATATGATTCAAACCACCGCAGCGCAATGCCTTTAATACCTATGACATGCTCTAATCTCTGTAATAAAATTTTATGGTCAACAGTATCAAAAGCAGCACTGAGGTCCAACAGAACAAGCACAGAGATAAGTCCACTGTCCGAAGCCATAAGAAGATCATTTGTAACCTTCACTAATGCTGTTTCTGTACTATGATGAATTCTAAAACCTGACTGAAACTCTTCAAATAGACCATTCCTCTGCAGGTGATCAGTTAGCTGTTTTACAACTACCCTCTCAAGAATCTTTGAGAGAAAAGGAAGGTTGGAGATTGGCCTATAATTAGCTAAGATAGCTGGGTCAAGTGATGGCTTTTTAAGTAATGGTTTAATTACTGCCACCTTAAAGGCCTGTG
The DNA here is from genome assembly GCF_902500255.1 of Thalassophryne amazonica. NCBI lineage: Eukaryota > Metazoa > Chordata > Actinopteri > Batrachoidiformes > Batrachoididae > Thalassophryne > Thalassophryne amazonica. Next base: position 55,511,956 of record NC_047105.1, on the reverse strand, counting down.
GTACATAACCAACTAACAAAGATAGATTGATCATATTTAAGATTGAAGCATTAAATAATGGTAGGACTTCCTTGAGCAGCCTGGCAGGAATGGGGTCTAATAAGCATGTTGATGGTTTGGATGAAGTAACTAATGAAAATAACTCAGACAGAACAATCGGAGAGAAAGAGTCTAACCAAATACCGGCATCACTGAAAGCAGCCAAAGATAACGATACATCTTTGGGATGGTTATGAGTAATTTTTTCTCTAATAGTCAAAATTTTGTTAGCAAAGAAAGTCATGAAGTCATTACTAGTTAAAGTTAATGGAATACTCAGCTCAATAGAGCTCTGACTCTTTGTCAGCCTGGCTACAGTGCTGAAAAGAAACCTGGGGTTGTTCTTATTTTCCTCAATTAGTGATGAGTAGAAAGATGTCCTAGCTTCACGAAGGGCTTTCTTATAGAGCAACAAACTCTTTTTCCAGGCTAAGTGAAGATCTTCTAAATTAGTGAGACGCCATTTCCTCTCCAACTTACGGGTTATCTGCTTTAAGCTACGAGTTTGTGAGTTATACCACGGAGTCAGACACTTCTGATTTAAAGCTCTCTTTTTCAGAGGAGCTACAGCATCCAAAGTTGTCTTCAATGAGGATGTAAAACTATTGACAAGATACTCTAACTCCCTTACAGAGTTTAGGTAGCTACTCTGCTCTGTGTTGGTATATGACATTAGAGAACATAAAGAAGGAATCATATCCTTAAACCTAGTTACAGCGCTTTCTGAAAGACTTCTAGTGTAATGAAACTTATTCCCCACTGCAGGGTAGTCCATCAGGGTAAATGTAAATGTTATTAAAAAATGATCAGACAAAAGGGAGTTTTCAGGGAATACTGTTAAGTCTTCTATTTCCATACCATAAGTCAGAACAAGATCTAAAATATGATTAAAGTGGTGGGTGGACTCATTTACTTTTTGAGCAAAGCCGATAGAGTCTAATAATAGATTAAATGCAGTGTTGAGGCTGTCATTCTCAGCATCTGTGTGGATGTTAAAGTCGCCCACTATAATTATCTTATCTGAGCTAAGCACTAAGTCAGACAAAAGGTCTGAAAATTCACAGAGAAACTCACAGTAACGACCAGGTGGACGATAGATAATAACAAATAAAACTGGTTTTTGGGACTTCCAATTTGGATGGACAAGACTAAGATACAAGCTTTCAAATGAATTAAAGCTCTGTCTAGGTTTTTGATTAATTAATAAGCTGGAATGGAAGATTGCTGCTAATCCTCCGCCCCGGCCCGTGCTACGAGCATTCTGACAGTTAGTGTGACTCGGGGGTGTTGACTCATTTAAACTAACATATTCATCCTGCTGTAACCAAGTTTCTGTTAGGCAGAATAAATCAATACGTTGATCAATTATTATATCATTTACCAACAGGGACTTAGAAGAAAGAGACCTAATGTTTAATAGACCACATTTAACTGTTTTAGTCTGTGGTGCAATTGAAGGTGCTATATTATTTTTTCTTTTTGAATTTTTATGCTTAAATAGATTTTTGCTAGTTATTGGTGGTCTGGGAGCAGGCACCGTCTCTATGGGGATGGGGCAACGAGGGGATGGCAGGGGGAGAGAAGCTGCAGAGAGGTGTGTAAGACTACAACTCTGCCTCCTGGTCCCAACGCTAGACAGTCACAGTTTGGAGGATCCCAAAAAATTGGCCAGATTTCTAGAAATGAGAGCTGCTCCCTCTAAAGTGGGATGGATGCCGTCTCTCCTAACAAGACCAGGTTTTCCCCAGAAGCTTTGCCAATTATCAATGAAGCCCACCTCATTTTTTGGACACCACTCAGACAGCCAGCAATTCAAGGAGAACATGCGGCTAAACATGTCACTCCCGGTCTGATTGGGGAGGGGCCCAGAGAAAACAACAGAGTCCGACATTGTTTTTGCAAAGTTACACACCGATTCAATGTTAATTTTAGTGACCTCCGATTGGCGTAACCGAGTGTCATTACTGCCGACGTGAATTACAATTTTACCAAATTTACGCTTAGCCTTAGCCAGCAATTTCAAATGTCCTTCGATGTCGCCTGCTCTGGCCCCCGGAAGACAATTGACAATGGTTGCTGGTGTCGCTAACTTCACATTTCTCAAAACAGAGTCGCCAATAACCAGAGTTTGATCCTCGGCGAGTGTATCGTCGAGTGGGGAAAAACGGTTAGAGATGTGAACGGGTTGACGGTGTACACGGGGCTTCTGTTTAGGGCTACGCTTCCTCCTCACAGTCACCCAGTCAGCCTGCCTTCCCGACTGCACGGGGTCTGCCAGGGGGGAACTAACGGCGGCTAAGCTACCTTGGTCCGCACCGACTACAGGGGCCTGGCTAGCTGTAGAATTTTCCACGGTGCGGAGCCGAGCCTCCAATTCGCCCAGCCTGGCCTCCAAAGCTACGAATAAGCTGCACTTATTACAAGTTCCGTTACTGCTAAAAGAGGCCGAGGAATAACTAAACATTTCACACCCAGAGCAGAAAAGTGCAGGAGAGACAGGAGAAGCCGCCATGCTAAAACGGCTAAGAGCTAGTAGCTATGCTAAGCTAGCGGATTCCCAAACAGGGAATCCGACACTAGACAGGCTGTGGAGCAGCACAGGTAACGCACAACAACAGTGCTAAAAAATAAAATAAAAATAAAAATCCACTGGACAGGCTGTGGAGCAGCACAGGCAACGCACGACAACAGTGCTAAAACAAAATAAAAATCCACTAGACAGGCTGTGGAGCAGCACAGGTAACGCACGACAACAGTGCTAAAATAAAATAAAAATCCACTAGACAGGCTGTGGAGCAGCACAGGTAACGCACAACAACAGTGCTAAAATAAAATAAAAATCAACTAGACAGGCTGTGGAGCAGCACAGGTAACGCACGACAACAGCGCTAAATAAAAATCCACTGGACAGGCTGTGGAGCAGCACAGGTAACGCACGACAACAGCGCCCAAAAAAATAAAATAAAAATCAAAATCCACTGGACAGGCTGTGGAGCAGCACAGGTAACGCATGACAACAGTGCTAAAAAATAAAATAAAAATCCACTGGACAGGCTGTGGAGCAGCACAGGTAACGCACGACAACAGTGCTAAAATAAAATAAAAATCCACTAGACAGGCTGTGGAGCAGCACAGGTAACACACGACAACAGTGCTAAAAAATAAAATAAAAATAAAAATCCACTGGACAGGCTGTGGAGCAGCACAGGCAACGCACGACAACAGCGCTAAATAAAAATCCACTGGACAGGCTGTGGAGCAGCACAGGTAACGCACGACAACAGCGCCCAAAAAAATAAAATAAAAATCAAAATCCACTGGACAGGCTGTGGAGCAGCACAGGTAACGCACGACAACAGTGCTAAAAAAATAAAAAAAAAAAAATAAATAAATAAATAAAAAAAAAAAAAAAAAAAAAAATATATATATATATATATATATATATATATATATATATATATATATATATATATATATATATAAAAGAAAGAGAGAGGGGAGACTAGTTATGGAGACCAAAATGTTTTTGTTTTTTTTTCTTTAATTCTTAGTTCTTTAAAGTTGGGGATTTTAACATGGGCTTCTAAGGAAAGTGATTCGCTTTTGGAAGTTGAAGAGTTTCAGGGTTTAGCACTTCAGTGTTGGCTTCATTTTTCAGAACTGGAGGATGAAGAATGGACAAAGGAAAAATGCAGTAAATGTTATCGTGTTGATCTGGATCAGGGCTGTATTGATGGCAGGTTCTTGCTGGGACAGGAAGCCGTTGACTTAAATTAAGCCCCCTCTGCAAATTCTCTGCAGTTTGCTCTGACGTCACTGATTGTGTCACCTTGTTACTGTGTGCCTTTGCAGACTAATTCCAGTCTCTGTTGCAATACATGTTGAGAAAATAAGTCATTTTTCATGCTCAGTTTTGTATGTATCTATTCACAGATGGCTTCATCTTGTACTCAACTGTCCGTCATCTCAAAGAAGTCAAATCCTCCTACCTGGCTTTGCATATAGAACAAGAATAAACTGAGATTTCTGGCGAGTGCCAATCCGGATTCGGAGCACCTCCAAAATTCAGTGGAGTCTTCCATGCCCTAATACGTATCTATTTGTGGTGCACATTTGGTGAGAATCCATGAACTAGTTTAGACATAATCCCTCAAAGCCTATATAAAGTAAAATCTTGATCCAGAATCCGGATCCGGATCACCTCCAAAATTCTGTGGGGTCTTCCATGCCCTAATATCTATCTGTGGCTCAAACTTGGTGAGAATCTGGGAAGTAGTCTTTTTTTTTTTACGTAATCCTTCACTGCCTATACAATATAAAGTGAAATCTTTATCCAGAATCCGAATCCGGTGTCACAGACCGAACGCTCCGCCCCTGAAAGTTGGTCCGCCCTGCTGTCTAAGACAGAGTCTCTTCACCCAAAGCGATCAAATGGATTAATGGGATTATTAACCATCAGATGACAAAATAAAACCTCTTAAATCATTCTAAAGTCAGTTTTAAGCAGAAACAAGGCAATACTTGGTAACGCTTTGAAATGACTGATGCGCCCTGAACGCATCAGCTAGCAGTTCGTTTAGCCGCGACGCTCTGATCGCGTCTTTTATGATGAAATAATGCTGAATTTATGTACAAATGATTGTTGTACAAAAGCTTCAGATATCTGTCGCTGAGATAGATGATGACTGGAGTGCAGTTTGAAGCAGAAACAAGATGATAATCTGTGCTAATGACGCATGCACAGTGAAGGCAGCGGGGACCGATTTTTAGGGGGGACCGTTCGGTCGGCGACACTGGATCCGGATCAATACTCACACAATCTTCACTCAAACATCACCATCCAAACAACAACACCACACAATTGAAAAGCACGTCTGGAGTAAACAAGACAATTTTAGAGCATCTTAAAAGTTACTTGTTTGTTTTCTCCGCTAAGTAGATTTTAGCAAGAAAAGGAAGCAGGAAGAAGCAGACTGATCACTGTGTAAATCCAATGTTAATGCCAAACATCTGGTTGGTCCAGTTAATGATAGCATTGTTAAGATGATCATTTTCAAACTGTTTTCATAATTTCCAGACTATCATAAACCATAAAATCATATTTCTAAACACAGCAGTATTTTTACATGTACAGCTCAGAGTGGATCTCTTTTCAGACAAAATCTAGAAATAAGTGTCACACAGGATTTGTAATTACTCCACATTGCTCTTAATTGGACAGTAATTCATAACCATGCAGTTTGCACCTTATTGTAATGTTATTAACATATCCTTCATGTAGGGTGAAAGAATTATGTTTGTCTGTCTGCCTGTGTTGATCCCCAAAACGTTAATCAGCTGCAAATCATAAATTATCCGCAAATTGTTAATTGAAAATCATGAATACTGAAAAAAAAAATCTCCCAAAACGTGAATGCGCGACTCACAAAACATGAATGCAGGTCTCGCAAAATGTGTATATCATTCATAATATATACATATTTTTCCGTTTAAGTAGTTTATGGATTTCAGTTTACAGATCAGTTACTGCAGGAAGTCTTGATCGCAAACCCTGTCGCCGCAAAAATGATTTTTAAATTTTTTTTTTACATTTTTGTCGCGTGGGGGGGGGGGGGAGTAGGGGTCACAACAGCTGGTGAGGTGGGGAAGTGATCAGAGCAGCTCTCGCTTCTGTTGTCAACCGCCCTGCCCTGTTGGGTGTGTCCCGTCAAACTCGGGGAGTTTGATGAAGGCGCCCCCTCTGGTAAACAGCTCAATAATCTTTTCACAATGTGTTGGGGTCACGAAATTATTTTATTTTGGGTGGGCATTTAATTGACTTTAATAAAAGTTTATCTAATTTAGGGTGGGCGTTTACCCAACTTTGGTTGAAAAAGGGGGTGACTGATGCTCAGGATTGCAGTCCAGCACACAGATATGGTAATATCATCATGTTTTTGATTGGTGGTTCAACAAAATGAACACCTGGATTTAAAAATATCAAAACATTCAAGAATGTTGACGTGGTGTTAGTTTGGTTTTACATTTATATGATTCTTCTTTTCTCATTTTAATGCAAATGGCTCAGTTTGAGTGAACATCAATCTGTAACGAGTGTAGTAACCGTAACCATAACCAAAACATAGGTGAATGTTCCCAGATGACATAGAAGTGAAGCAGTTCTATTCAGACAGGAATGACGCAGTTGTCAAAAAACACATTTCCCCACTAAATGACGCAACAAGGGTCCCTAACACATCACTTCATGATGAAAGGGGCACTGACGAAGTGTAAAACTGTGATGACTTGCGAGTGAGAATGTTTTAATTATAATGCCGCAGCAATGCATAAGTCACTCATACGGCTAATGACAAGTTAATTGAATGAATAATTGCTTCCGATAATTTTCAAATAGTTGCAAGTCATTTACCCCGCGACCTGATCTTGGATAAATGGTTGAAGATGAGTGTGTGAGTGTGTGCAAGTCATTTACCCTCTAAAATGTCAAACACTTGATGCCTTGAGATTAATTGCTGTCTAATGTGAACTTAATTTCCTTTGGGCTTTGTGAGTGTTGGCCAAGTAAAGATGAAAATTTTATTTTTGAAGCATTACAAAGCATCCTGGTAATTTGTTGTTTTTAATCAATCAGTCAATCAATCAGTTAATTAATTTACATTTTCCAAAGTATTTCCATAATATCTGAAACACTGAAACATTCACAACTTCACATAGAAAGTGTTTTAAGTATTGAAACCTTCAGTTTCAATTCAATATCCAGACCTTAAAAACCTGATGAAGCAGCTGTTGAACATTATTGTAAACTTCAGGAGGAAATAATGCGGGTGAAATTTAATTGTTAAATGTTTTGCTGTGTCTGCGCAGGCAGTGCTGACAATTTGTGAAGGATTTCTGTGTATGAAGACGAAGTCCTTCAACCTGTTTCCCCGACGAAGCAGTCATGAACGCCCAGAACAGTAGCATATCATCAGGGTGGACCAGAGTTAATTGTGTTGTCATTTATCCTCTTTTCTATGAAAATAAAATAAAAGTAATTCTTCATATTCTGGTGTGGATGAACTCTGAATCCTAGGAGGTCCGTTTCATTATCCAGTGAGCGAACATTAGCTGAAAAGAGCGTCACTACAGCTAGCTGCATTAGCTTTTAGTTTAGCTGCTAGCCCATCCTCACAGCACCAACGGATCTCAGGGTAAATTTAGTCATTTAGCCAGTATCTGCTGTTTCAAATGACTTAAAACTAGCAAAGCTGGAATGCAGGATTAATCTAAACAGAACTTTATTGGTGACTCAAAAGGCACAGTCCACAAAGCTAACACAATTATGCTAATACAGAGAATATGAATCAAAAAAACAAGCCACTAACAAAAAGTAAATTCAATGCTTCAGAATCAAGTTGTAAGAGTGTTCCATGATGCATATCACAAAATGGCTGACACACATCCAAAATAACTATCTGTAACTATCTGATCTCTACCTAACTGCTTTTCAAAATGGCTGATGTACAAAATGTCCTTGTATTTGGTATCTGATCTTTTTATAGATGTCTAAATGATAAAACCAAAGTGTACACATCTACAAATCTTAGAAACATGGTGTCTAACCAGATCCTTACTCTGGATGGCATTACCCTGACCTCTAGTAATACTGTGAGAAATCTTGGAGTCATTTTTGATCAGGATATGTCATTCAAAGCGCATATTAAACAAATATGTAAGGCTGCTTTTTTGCATTTACGCAATATCTCTAAAATTAGAAAGGTCTTGTCTCAGAGTGATGCTGAAAAACTAATTCATGCATTTATTTCCTCTAGGCTGGACTATTGTAATTCATTATTATCAGGTTGTCCTAAAAGTTCCCTGAAAAGCCTTCAGTTAATTCAAAATGCTGCAGCTAGAGTACTGACGGGGACTAGGAGGAGAGAGCATATCTCACCCATATTGGCCTCTCTTCATTGGCTTCCTGTTAATTCTAGAATAGAATTTAAAATTCTTCTTCTTACTTATAAGGTTTTGAATAATCAGGTTCCATCTTATCTTAGGGACCTCATAGTACCATATCACCCCAATAGAGCGCTTCGCTCTCAGACTGCAGGCTTACTTGTAGTTCCTAGGGTTTGTAAGAGTAGAATGGGAGGCAGAGCCTTCAGCTTTCAGGCTCCTCTCCTGTGGAACCAGCTCCCAATTTGGATCAGGGAGACAGACACCCTCTCTACTTTTAAGATTAGGCTTAAAACTTTCCTTTTTGCTAAAGCTTATAGTTAGGGCTGGATCAGGTGACCCTGAACCATCCCTTAGTTATGCTGCTATAGACTTAGACTGCTGGGGGGTTCCCATAATGCACTGAGTGTTTCTTTCTCTTTTTGCTCTGTATGCACCACTCTGCATTTAATCATTAGTGATTGATCTCTGCTCCCCTCCACAGCATGTCTTTTTCCTGGTTCTCTCCCTCAGCCCCAACCAGTCCCAGCAGAAGACTGCCCCTCCCTGAGCCTGGTTCTGCTGGAGGTTTCTTCCTGTTAAGAGGGAGTTTTTCCTTCCCACTGTCGCCAAGTGCTTGCTCACAGGGGGTCGTTTTGACCATTGGGGTTTTTACATAATTATTGTATGGCCTTGCCTTACAATATAAAGAGCCTTGGGGCAACTGTTTGTTGTGATTTGGCGCTATATAAATTAAATTGATTGATTGATTATTTAGAAAATAATCAGCACGATAGAACACTTTATTGCATGACACACAGACACACACTATACGATTTTTACATACCGGCCTTGAATGCAATGTGAGCAGACACCCAGTAATACCCGCCTACTTCACCTCAGTTTGCAGCCAATCACATAGACACTGATTCACGACAGGCTAAGGACTGTCCACATGGGGCCGATTTAGGCACAGAAATAAAAGTTAGCGTAGAAACACAGTAAAATCACCAGAGTTAAAATAACACTGCCAGTGTAGGACCATATGTACACTGGCAGTGTTAGTTTTACACTAGTGATTTTACTGTGAAGAAGTTCTGGGCTCTTTGTTGTAAGTGTTTGCATGTGATCTGGTTCCGAGACCCCAGCGCTGTTAGATGAGTCTCTGTATCAGGGTTTGAACTTTTTCAATACAACATCTAAACATTGATGTCTGTTTCCTGTCCAATTCTTTTTGAGATCACGCACCACATAAAAGAAGCTAGCAAAGTATTAACTTTAATAAAGTGGAAAACCATTATTAGTGGCTGCTGCAAAATTAGTTTTTTTTTTTTTGTGTTATGCACATGTGCAGTAAGTCTCGGCATGACGTTTTGATAGGTAGGATGAAATGTTAGGATGCTTTTTTCACTTGATGTGTGTTCCTGGGGTGTGCCCGCTATGTCTCCTTAAGATGTCTTTTACATCACTTCAGAGGCCTTATCTGGTTACAAAAAAAAACAATGTTTTTAGATTTATAAGCATTTGTTTCTTGCTAGCTTTTACAAAACATGAGAATCATATTAGATTTATACAGAAACACAGCTCTTTTAGTAGATGTTTGCACTATCTTGGATTATTTCGTCTGTCCAAACAACCAGCAGACATTTTGCATCTCTCAGTATTTGCATAAAATAGACTTCAGGTGTGTGACCATTGTCTCTTGCCATTGCAAAACGCCCACTCTCATTGAAAAATGAATGGCAAGTTGTTGCTTTCTGATGCTTGTAGCTAATGTGACCGCGGCGTAACAAGTTTAGTTTGCTAACTGCTAACCAGCACTAGCTGTTATACTGACTTGCTAATATTATTTACAGACAGAAAAGATGTTGCCCCCTGTTATTAAGATGCTCGTACACAGAGTCTTTGCAGTTATTTATACAGCTGGGAGAAAAAGTTATTTGAATTCTAGGTAATTGTTGTAATTTGAAAGTAAGTTGACTTCCAGGTTATATATATTTTTTAATTTCCAAAATATATTCCCAATTGGTTCTTAGCAACAGAAGAGCAGTGTGTGGGAAACTTCTGTTTCCCCATGTTGAATTGGCTTGTCTTATTGCTCGGGAGAGTGCCCCTGCCAGATTTAATTAAAGATTAATTGGCTCTGAGGAGGCCATTCTTGATTCACAAGGTCACCCAGTATGTTGGAAAGTGCAGGATGAAGTGAGTGTGGAGAAACACGCAGAACACACAGATTATATCTGTACTCCAAATGGAGACACATTGCTTTTTTTGTGATACCGTCACGAAATGCTTCAGATTTTTGGGACGTGGTCAAGTTTAGTTCATTATTTTTAACCACAACCCATAACTTTAACCATAACTCTCACAGCCCCCCCCCCCCCCCCCCACGCTACCCAAGTCACCCCAAATTTTGTGATACCATCATTAAAATGTAACACATTTCGTTTCATGACTTTTTGTAATGCTATCACAAACTGGCATGAGATCGAGTGTGTTCAAACCACTCCTCCCACGTCTTTTGGCCGATTTCCACCAATATTGATACATATATAGATGATGGTCAATCCCAGATTGTACTTCTAAGGGTTTGCTTTTAGCATTGGTCACAATCATTGGGGTCAAAGGTCTATTTTTTTCTTCATTTTGATGTCCACCAAACCTGGCACACATATGAAAGTGGGTTCTTGAATTTCCCAGACAGGATTAAAATGACCAAAGGTCAGTCATTGGGGTGATGGTCATTAGTGTCATAGGTCAGAATTGAAGTTTTTCCACTCTGATTTCCACCAAACCTGGCACACATATGGAGGTGCGTTCTGGAATAAGGTAGGATAAACTTGTTATTAATTGGTCTGCTCCTTCCAGGTGGCTTTGCTGATATCTACCAAACTTGGTATGTCAATGAAGGTTGACCATGAAATTGCCTTTAAAAAATTCAGTTTGAAGACAAAGTAATTTGATTTTTCAACCCAATTTTGACCACTCCGGGGGGATTCCAGAACTTGCCTGGCAAGGTCAGCCAATGGTCACAGTCTTGGGAGTCAAATATCAGATTGCTGTAGCCTGGACTGTCTTCATGCACATGGGTATTGTAACCTAGTAATGATCAAAACTAGCCAAGAGGCGCATAATTCCTTTCAAAATTTACTCTTATACTGGAAGTGTCAGCAAAGTGGTTTAGTGGTTAGCTATGTTGCCTCACATCAAGAAGGTCATGGGTTTGATTCCCACCTGTGGCCTTTCTGTGTGGCGTTTGTATGTTCTCCCAGTGTTTGCGTGGGTTTCCTCCGGATGCTCCGGTTTCCTCCCATATTTAAAGATATGCAGGTTAGGAGGATTGGAAACTTTATAATTGCAAAAGAGGTCTCGATCTCAATGGGACTAGCCTGATTAAATAAATAAATAAATAAAATGGTGCCAAAAATTCTGATCCCCATTGCAGCTGAGTAGCTGGTACTTCAGTAAGAGGCCACAATTTGCTGGAATTAAAATGTAGTAAAATCTTATTCCTGACAGGGAATCATGTGAATGAATATCAGCACAGCAGCTGCTTCATTCTGCTTCAAGCTGAAGATGTGAATAATTGCCTTAAGCTTTATAAAGCTACGGGAAGAAAATGCCCCTGTGTCTGATGTATTCATCAAATGTAAAAGATGTAGGACAGGGAGCTTTTCCTGAAAAAGACAGATGATTTAGAACTACATCATGTTGGCAGCTTTAAATGGCACACGCATGGTCGTCTGGCAACACTGACTACATCACCGTGTGTCCTTCGAAGCTAAGTTTAACAGTTTGTGTAAAGGTGTCTTTAGCTTTGTCACATATTTTCCTTTCTTAATACGTCAAACGCTCCCACATGTCTTTCTGTTGCTTGTTCGGTTTTCTTGCTTCTCTTTCACCGTGGCGCTTTATAGTCATCGAGGTGAATGTCATTCAGCGGTGCGCGTATAAGACGCGGTTGTGATCTTATGTCACGTAGCAAACCCTGAGCTACTTTCAGTTGTAGAATTCCTAGAATGAATGTACGTAAAGTGTATTAATGCTGCTTGTTAGTGCGCATAGCGACAGTTTAGGCTTGTGTTGTGTCGGAGCAACAATTGGAGTGCAGCAGGCGTCCTACTCTGCAGAGGAAAGAGCTCAAGCTCCACCGCGCCCTGTGAGACTGATGACCTATTTTTCCCACTCCAGGCTGGATTGTACCCAGCCGTGTAAAAAAAAAAAAAAAAAAAAAAAAAGGAGAAGAAAAAACAGAGCCACCATCACCCTCCACTGAGCGTGTGCTTAAGTATGAGGGAGGAGGAAGGTGGGGGCTTTCTGAAGCACCTGTGCCACTGTTGCTACTTTGCAGATGATCACCAGCATGTAGTAGCAAAATAAGATAATCAAGGCTCTTGTTTTCTTTGACCACCTGATGATGTGGACTGAACCAAGAGTAAATGCTTTCATTTCTGTAACGTGAAGTCCACCGCGTCCCCTGGACGGGACACCTGGATGGTTCCCAAATAGACTGATACACATTTACAGCTGGGAGAACTGAGACAATGCACATGAAGGGCTTTGTCCAAGGACACAGATACCGAGCGTGACTGGGAATCAATCCCAGGTCCACATATTGGTAGCCCAATTCCTCGTCACAGTGAGCTATCTGGTCTTCATCATAGTGGGTGGTATGGCAAAAACTCCATGTCACCATCTCTTGTAAACATCTGGTGATACACTGGTATGTCAGTATCAGTGGTGGGCACAGTGAAACTAACTGAAAAGTTAACTTTTATAATGCTAAACCGATAAACTGCTAAAAATTTAGCAGACGTTACAGCTAACCCAGTATTGACTCGGTACACTGTTGGCTACTGATAAGCCAGTTTCAAGTTTAAGCATTGCTGAGGCTTCTGAGTAAAATCAAAGGCAATTGCAAACCCGAAACAAACAACGAGCCAGAGCTCTTGTCTTTATGCACACTGCCCGCTGTTGTAAGGAAGTGTCATTTATTTTCCACAAGCAATGACACAGACGTGTGGCAGGAGACATGAAAAGCAAGGTACTTTTACTCATGGTTTCATTTATGAACAAAACTAATTCCGGACAGTTTATTGACATTAATGGCAACTCTGTCACTTTTACAAAGTGAAAATATTGCACATTTAAAGTAATGCCCTAATTCTGAAAGTTTGAGTGTTAACTGACACATGCGCCAAAAAGGAATTATGGGAAATGCGTCACTGGTTGGTTGGTTTATTTGTAAACACCAGCATACAAGTTACTGTTACGTGTGTGTTGTTTTTACAAATAAATGTGTATTTTTAATTTTTAATTATTTTTAATGTAATTTTTTTCATTTGTAAAAAAGGCATTTGCAAAACTGAAAATTCTGTTTGTGAAGTGTGATTCAGCGCAACAAATAGCAACCAACGTGTGATTGTTGGTCGTTATTCACACTCCCATCCACTAGATGACAATGTTCTATGCATTTTGACGGGGAGGTGATTGAGAGGACACTCATTTCCCATAATGCCTTTTGGCACGTGTGTCTTTTAATGCTCAAACCTTCAAAATTAGCGCATTACTTTAAAAGACATGCAATATTTTCACTTTGTAAAAATGACAGAGTTGCCGTTAATGTCAATAAATTGTCCGGAATTAGTTTTGCTTATAAATGAAATCATGAGTGAAAAGTGCCTTACTTTTCATGTCTCCTGCCACACGTCTGTGTTGTTGCATGTGGAAAGTAAATGACACTTTTTGTTTTTATGGCAGCAGCTGGCAGCCTGCCGTCATACTTTTCTTTTTCCTTTTGACTTTTTACCTCTTCATTTTAGTAAGTAGCGCAGTACAACCCCTGGCAAAAATTATGGAATCACCGACCTCGGAGGATGTTCATTCAGTTGTTTATTTTGTAGAATAAAAGCAGATTACAGACATGACACAAAACTAAAGTCATTTCAAATGGCAACTTTCTGGCTTTAACAAACTATAAGAAATCAGGAAAAAAAATTGTGGCAGTCAGTAACGGTTACTTTTTTAGACCAAGCAGAGGGAAAAAAATATGGACTCACTCAATTCTGAGGAATAAATTATGGAATCACCCTGTAAATTTTCATCCCCAAAACTAACACCTGCATCAAATCAGATCTGCTCGTTAGTCTGCATCTAAAAAGGAGTGATCACACCTTGGAGAGCTGTTGCACCAAGTGGACTGACATGAATTATGGCTCCAACACGAGAGATGTCAATTGAAACAAAGGAGAGGATTATCAAACTCTTAAAACAGGGTAAATCATCACGCAATGTTGCAAAATATGTTGGTTGTTCACAGTCAGCTGTGTCTAAACTCTGGACCAAATACAAACAACATGGGAAGGTTGTTAAAGGCAAACATACTGGTAGACCAAGGAAGACATCAAAGCGTCAAGAAGGAAAACTTAAAGCAATATGTCTCAAAAATTGAAAATGCACAACAAAACAAATGAGGAACGAATGGGAGGAAACTGGAGTCAACGTCTGTGACCCAACTGTAAGAAACTGCCTAAAGGAAATGGGATTTACATACAGAAAAGCTAAACGAAAGCCATCATTAACACCTAAACAGAAAAAAACAAGGTTACAATGGGCTAAGGAAAAGCAATCGTGGACTGTGGATGACTGGATGAAAGTCATATTCAGTGATGAATCTCGAATCTGCATTGGGCAAGGTGATGATGCTGGAACTTTTGTTTGGTGCCGTTCCAATGAGATTTATAAAGATGACTGCCTGAAGAGAACATGTAAATTTCTACAGTCATTGATGATATGGGGCTGCATGTAAGGTAGGGAGATGGCTGTCATTACATCATCAATAAATGCACAAGTTTACGTTGATATGTTGGACACTTTTCTTATCCCATCAATTGAAAGGATGTTTGGGGATGATGAAATCATTTTTCAAGATGATAATGCATCTTGCCATAGAGCAAAAACTGTGAAAACATTCTTTGCAAAAAGACACATAGGGTCAATGTCATGGCCTGCAAATAGTCCGGATCTTAATCCAATTGAAAATCTTTGGTGGAAGTCGAAGAAAATGGTCCATGACAAGGCTCCAACCTGCAAAGCTGATCTGGCAACAGCAATCAGAGAAAGTTGGAGCCAGATTGATGAAGAGTACTGTTTGTCACTCATTAAGTCCATGCCTCAGAGACTGCAAGCTGTTATAAAAGCCAGAGGTGGTGCAACAAAATACTAGTGATGTGTTGGAGCGTTCTTTTGTTTTTCATGATTCCATAATTTTTTCTTCAGAATTGAGTGAGTCCAGATTTTTTTCTCTCTGCTTGGTCTAAAAAAGTAACCGTTACTGCCACAATTATTTTTTCCTGATTTCTTATAGTGTTTCTTAAAGCCAGAAAGTTGCCATTTGAAATGACTTTAGTTTTGTGTCATGTCTGTGATCTGCTTTTTTTTCTACAAAATTAAACAACTGAATGAACATCCTCCGAGGCCGGTGATTCCATAATTTTTGCCAGGGGTTGTAGTTGCAGCAGCAGCTGTCCCTTCTTGAGGCAGCTTTAGTTGCCCCAAAAGGTTCTCTGGAATCCAGGATAAGTGGGAGGTGTTAGCTTTGTTGGTGAAGATGAAGTTTTCATTTCAGTCTCTGAATCAAACTCGCCCTGGGGTAGGTAATCAGCTAGTCTTCTATAAAACCCTAATTATATCCATACATGGAAAACAAATTATAAAAACATTTGAAATAAATGCAAGTGTAGCGTCTTGCTCTGTGTTATGTTGTGATTTTGACTCCTCCCACTCGCTCCCCTCGGGAATGCTAACTCTCCGGCATGGTAGGTGGATGGTCTGACCAGTCAGCTAAAACCCAGTGCCTCACAATTCAAAGGCTGCCATCATCTACAGGGGAATAAACGACTGACAATGAGGGAGAGAGGTTTTATTTCAGGCTGAATAAAAAAAAAATCATAGCTCCATTTACTGTGTAAAATGTGCCTTAAATCAACAGTTTGTGTCTCTCATGCAAAGAGAAATACACCTCCACAGACACATTTTTACTCTAGTACTGGACAACATCTAAGAATAGCAGCTATTCCTCCGTTATGTCGTCATTCAACAAGTTTGTATTTTGTGGTGTGATGAATATTAAGTTCTCACTGAGCAGGTTCGCTTCTTTCAATCTGGCGCACGTCTCATAGATGACAAGGGATGGTATTGATAAGATTTTATCGTTGTTGACGCCATTATTGATTCCGCTTATTGATCCTATTTTTTTTTCAATTCCCTTATCAATACCTCCTGTGAATTTTCTGTGTACTAAAAGTAGACTTTACAGGTTTTCAGTGTCAACAAAATTTATTGAGTCTTAAAGTAAATAAATATGAAATTAGTCACTGGATCCTTGATCTCTGGACATAAATAGAAATAAACAAATTCTGTACACAGTCACTGGATCCTAAATCTCTGGACATAAATAGAACTAAACAAAATCTGTACATGGTTAGTGTATCCTAGATCTCTGGACATCTATAGAACAAAACAAAATTCTGTACACGGTCACTGGATCCTAGATCTCTGGACATCTGTTGTGAAAGTGTAGGTACACAGACCCACAACAGGGGGCGCAAATGAACGGACAATGGAATAAGCCAAAATATAACAATTTAATGTTGTGAATGTGCACAACAGAGCAACAGACAACACAATTGAGATCAACAGTCAACAATTCACGGTGACGTGTGAGCAGGCTCGAGGATAGAAGACGCCCATCCAGAGAAGAGCCGGATCCCACACGCTTTCCACTGCCACCGGATCTGAAGTACCCCGGAGTCACCAAGCGCTGGGTCCCCAGGTGGCCACTGCCTCCAGCTGTCAGATCGGGTACTGCTGGAAGGAAGAACAGACAGGTGATGGTGGGTGCGTGAACACCCAGCAAACAGAAAGGGTGGGTAACACCTCCACCTCTTAAGCACAGTCACACACGAACAATAACGTGCAGCGCCTGAAAGACTACTTATCCAAGGAGCGAAGAGCGTCGTCTCCTCCCAGCTTCCAGCTGCTGATCAGTCAACAGGTACGCCTGCAAATGTTCAGAATGGTTGTACGGCACAAAACAACGGCTGAGTGTTTACCTGATTGGTAGACGGTTTCTCGGCAGTGAGGTGAAGATGCTGCCCGGCTTTTATGGAGATGTGGTTGTGGTGATGATGAGTGACAGCTGGTGCTGGTGATGAATGCCAGCTGCCACTCCCGGTTGCTCCGGCGCCCTCTCGTGCCTGAAGCCGCACTTCAGGCAGGGTGCCCTCTGACATAGGCCAGCAGTACCTACTCTTCGGGCGGCCCACACAACAGACATCTATAGAATGAAACAAAATTCTGTACATGGCCACTGGATCCTAGATCTCTGGACATCAATATAACTAAACAAAATTCTGTACACGGTCACTGGATCCTAAATCTCTGGACATAAATAGAACTAAACAAAATCTGTACATGGTTAGTATATCCTAGATCTCTGGACATCTATAGAATGAAACAAAATTCTGTACACGGTCACTGGATCCTAGATCTCTGGACATCTATAGAATGAAACAAAATTCTGTACATGGCCACTGGATCCTAGATCTCTGGACATCAATATAACTAAACAAAATTCTGTACACGGTCACTGGATCCTAGATCTCTGGACATCAATAGAACTAAACAAAATTCTGTACACGGTCACTGGATCCTAGATCTCTGGACATCAATAGAACTAAACAAAATCTGTACATGGTCTGTGGATCCTAGATCTCTGGACATCAATGGAACTAAACAGAATCTGTACACATTCACTGGATCCTAGAGCTCTGGAAATAAATAGAAATAAACAAAATCTGTACACGGTCACTGGATATTAGATCTCTGGAAATAAATAGAAATAAACAAAATATGTACATGGCCACTAGATCCTAGATCTCTGGAAATAAATAGAAATAAACAAAATCTGTACATGGTCACTGGATTCTAGATCTCTGGAAATAAATAGAAATAAACAAAATATGTACTTGGCCACTGGAACCTAGATCTCTGGACAGCAATAGAAATAAACAAAATCCAGATCCTAGATCTCTGGAAATAAATAGAAATAAACAAAATCTGTATATGGTCACTGGATCCTGGATCTCTGGACATCAATAGAACAAAATTAAATCTGTACAAGGTCACTGGATCCTATATAAAAATAAATAAAATCTGTACACAGTCACTGGAGGCTAGATCTCTGGAAATAAATAGAAATAAACTAAATCTGTACCTGGTCACTGGATCCTTGATCTCTGGAGCGCATTTCTGGATTCACAAAATGCCACAAAGCCACAAAAAAATACATAAAAGTACTTAATCATATTTGTTGTCGGAACCACAAAAATCATAAAAGTACTTTATCATATTTGTTGTCAGTTTGGGTAAATTGTTTGACTCAGACCCATTGATTGTGTAGCTAATCTTGTTTCCTCAGAGGAGCATGTGTGAGACAAGAACACCGGGCCAGTGGGCAAATGGTCACTCCGGCGTAATGTGAACTGAAGAACCGATAAGGGAATTGTTAAGCAAAACGGCTGTTGATGTCAGTGGATCAAATAATATCTTATTGATTCCCTTCACTGGCTTCCTGTCCCAGTGAGATCAGATTTTAAGGTTCTGCTACTAGTCTATAAAATTATTCATGGACTGGCACCTCCCTACCTAGCTGACCGAATTAAACCCTATGTACCGGCCCGGGCTTTGCGTTCTCAGAGCACAGGACTACTTTGTGTCCCTAAGGTGAATAAGAAGTCTGCAGGTCATAGAGCTTTCTCTTATCGTGCCCCTGTTCTGTGGAATGATCTCCCTGCATCAATAAAACAGTCAGATTCTGTGGAGACTTTCAAGTCTGGTATAGTTTTGTTTTACACGTTTTACTCTTTTAATTCATTTATTAGTAATTGGAGCGGGCCGCAGCCTCAACTTTACCTAAATTCTGGGTCTTTTAGTGAAGTTTAGGGCTAGTGGCTGGCAATCACCTTAGTATTTCTTGTGTTTTTCTTGTTGATTAATGCTGACAAATTATACAGTATTTCTTGTCTTTCTGATGCCTGATTCTGTTTTTTCTCTCTGTTTAAGGTGCAGCTCTATCCAGAGATGGGAGTTGTATTTGTGCTGGAGACCCTCCTGTCCTGTTCACCAACAGCTTTTCTTGTATATTCGTTCTGTGAATTGTTCTGTAATTTATGTTTGTAGCATGGCCCAAGCAGAGGGTCACCCCTTTGAGTCTGGTCTGCTTGAGGTTTCTTCCTCAGAGGGAGTTTTTCCTTACCACTGCTGCTCTGGGGATTAGTAAGGTTAGACGTTACTTGCGCCTTGAGGCAACTCTGTTGTGATTTGGTGCTATATAAATGAAAATAAATTGAAATTTAAATTGAAAATTGAAACAGGAAAAGGTTTTCAATGCCCAACCATATAGATGACTGACTTTCTTGTTTGGTTCCTTTTCACCCTGTGCTGAAATTCCCCGTGTACTGACAGGTTCACTGTAACAAAACAATGAAACAATGCTTTGCTTGGGGTTCGCTTGTACCACTTAAATTGAAGTGAGTCAAATGGCAGTAAATGAAACAGAATAACTTAAACGAAAGAAATTGGCTGCCTGATTATGCTAAAACCTTTTATTTAATTTAGTGTAACTTAATTCATCTTATAGAGGACAGAGCAAATCAAGTATACAAAACCACTTCACTAATTCCTTTGCTAAACTAGAGTTCGTCTGACTATAAAAGTCAGTTAGTTAACAGTGGAATTACTTCAAAGTGACCCATGCAAATTATTGCCTTAATTTCTTTTAATGCTGTATTTTTTAGAGTGTACATATTCTTTTTAAAGTTATAGCGATTTACATCCTACCTCACAACTGTGATCTTTATCCATGGAGGGAAATCGCAATAGATTGTTAAAGAAATCTGTATTGCTTTTTTTGTGACAGAGTTGTGGGATTTATGATATCAGTACATCAGACTGTAATCTATGACAGGTTTTAGGAAAGGTCACCACATTGCTGGGTTGTTTTTTGTTGGGCAGCTTGATTTTTGTATCTCTTAGAAGATGTAATCATGATGGATCTGTTTCTGCAGCTGATACAAGCCAGTGATTTCACAATAAAACCAACCCAGAATATACCATAGATGCTTGTTGGCCACTTTATTAGGGACACCTTGGTTGTACCTCGTTGTAGCATTTTTACCTTTAGAACTGCCTGAATTCTTCACGGCATAGATTCAACAAGGTGCTGGACACATTCCTCAGAGATGGTTACCCATAATGACACTGTTAGAACACCATTACATAAGTGGTAAGCATCAGATGCCCAAAATGAAGCCACCTGGAAGAAGGAAAAAGTTGCAGTTCCTTGTCTGGCCACTTGAGGCTGGCTCCAGAAAGGAGCAGGTTCCTATAGAAGTCCATGTTAAAATGCCCAACTTTGTGCTTCATTTGTCCTGCCCAACTCACACAAGGTCTCACATTCCACCTCTTTAGCCATTTGTGGGTTGATTGTAACGTAGGCAGAGTAAGTTTGGTCCATTTCGCATCACCCAGAGCAGCAATTTTTGGGCTTCCAAAAAACTCTTTTGGGTGTCTATAGACAACCTGTGAGTGACATCAAGCAGGATTTGTCCTGTGTATATACAGCCTGTGCCATTACACCACCAGCCTGAATTGTTGATACAAAAAAGGATTGCTCTGTACCTTCTGAATGTTACAGCAGAAATTGTGTCTCATCTGTCCAGCCACCATTTTTCCAATCGTACATTGTCCAGTTTTGGAGATCCTGTACCCAGTGTTGCCTCAGTTCCCTGTGTGGAGCCCGGGGTGGTGTTCTCTACCTCCTCTGCTTCAAGGTTCAGTGTGTTGTGCATTCAGAGATACTCCTCTGCATATTTTTGAAAGGGGACATTTGAGTTACTGTCTTTCTGCTGACGTTGAACAGGCCTGGTGCACTTTTTCTTCTTGAAACACTGCTTGTTTTTGTATTCTTTATGTTTTGTCTGGACTTCAAAGTGAAGCTTTGAATGGCTATTCTGTCACCCAAATTAAATCTTGAATGAGGTCCCTTCTAGCTGTGTCTGAATTTATCCCCCTGATGGTGCAGAAAGGATTACACCAGTCAACAGTCAACCTTGCGGCCTCACCAGATTGATTTCCACCAGGTCGAACTCCAAATGAGGCTGGATCAAACTGAAAGATTTGTTTGTGTGTCTTGGGGTTTATGAGAAGCTGAATACTTATTTTCTCCCCACTTAGGGGTGTTTGACATTTAGAAATGAGATATAAGCAGATAATACTTATAATTTTGCACTCACCCAGGGCCAGAGGTAAGGTTATGCACATATTTGATTAAAGTACAGTGTTCATAACTTTTCCTTCTTCGGAAAGTCCCCAAATATATTATTCCAATTCCAAGTCTCCTGTTTCATCTTTATTCTTTTAAAGGAGAACTTGAAAGAATTTAAATTCAGTAATAAGTTTCAGAAGTGGATCTTATGCTGTGTTTACACATAACGACGGCAAGTCATGAATGCCACGAAGTATACATTCTTGGCTGCTGATCACGAATGTGATGATTCGGGGCAGAGGTGTGAGGTGTCCTCAGGAACTGCTGCAACCTGTTACCACGTGTTATGATTAATGGAACATGTTGCTGGAGAATTACCAGGAACCATTATGCACTGTCAAGAATAATGTTCTGCACTGTTGTCCGCTGTTGCACGTAGCAGCGCATCGTTATGTTCTGTCACGTTGTGAATGAGGCGAATTGTCTCCACATACACCCCCATATTCATCCATCAGCTGCTGAACAATTCAGATCTCTCCAGTTTGCTCCTCAAAATCTACAGCAGAAAAACTTTGTGACTGCACGCTTAGTTGGGCTCTGTGCCATGGAGTGGTGCAGAGAGGAGGAGGAGATGGCGAGAGCCAGATGTGTGGCTCCATGTGGCTCTCGTCTCGCTCGTTTTCCCAAACATCAGGCACAGCAGCAGGTGGAACACCTGCGGGAGTGCACTGATGAGCATTGGAACAAGATTTTTAGATGACTGGATGTTATTGTCCTTCAACATACTGCAGCAATGAAACTGAATGCAGTCCAGCAGGGTTTAATTGTGCGCACATCAGAGAAGAACGCTGTCACACTCTATTAAGGATCCCCACTAATCAAGATGGATCAACATGCTCAGTTGCGACCTCCACGACATGAGGCGAAATGAGGGTGGTGTGTGACATTCGTGGAAGATTTTTTTTTGACAGCCAAAAACATGCTCCACGAAAATCACGAATATCACGCACCAACACGTGCTATTAAGAAACCTATTCAGATGCATTAAGTCACGTTAAGAATGTCAGGAATGTGCCAAGAATGACGCAAATATAATGTAACGTGTCTTGCCTGTGTGTAAACGCACCATAAAGTCTGGATCTGTCGGTGAAGCTTAGGGCTAGTGACTGGCGATCACCTAAGTATTTCTTCTGCTTTCCTTTTGCTTAATACTGATAAACTATGCCTTAAGTGTAGTTTTTTTCTGGCCAACTGATTCTGTTTTCTTTTTCTCTCTGTCCAAGATGTGGCTCGAGCCACGTGCTGGATTAAATGATTTCTGGAACGGTCACAGAACAGACTCTGCTGCAGCAACAGATCCAACAAGTGGCTCGATGAGCCCCCTCCCCAACCCTCCCCACCTACTACTGAAGCCACTCCCTCTGACACTGACATATGCTGATATGAGTTACGTGTGTTTGCAAAAGAGGACATCTTGTTTGACACGGAAATTTGGACAACAATGTCTATGATTAGTGTGTAAAAAAAAAAAAAAAAGATTTATGACACCATTGCTGTATTTGTAATACAAGCAGAACATTTGTCAATCAGGCTTTATCGCGTCCGTGCACATGTGCTTGTCACTTGAGATGCAATTTAAAATCCTGTGCTCGGTCTTTTCTGTCCTTAAGCTTGGAGTGAATTACTGCAAATAGCTGCTTGGCAGAAATGACTTTTGCACAGAGCCAGAATGATTGAGTTTGCAAAACGAGAGTTGTATTCTACAGAGCATACTGAGTGTGCTTCGCCTGCAGCCAGAGTGGGCCTGGCCACACTCACATCGCTAATGTGGGCAAAGATTGGCTTTGTTTTTTGTTTTCTGTGACACAGCTGCTTTTTTAAAATTCGCCTTTGTGCTTTATTCGCTCCGGGCCTGTAGAAGATGAGTGGACAACCTTGTGTCTGCTGGATGTCAAATGAATTTTTTTGGTTATCTGGGAACCTTGAATCCAGCTTGTCCATCCTCACAGTTTGACCTGGTGTCCATCAGCCAGCTGTTTGTGAAACTTGGAATGCTTGGAATGCACACCGGTCCTTACTCTCCATCCACAGAGCTGGATTTGGTCAGATATATTAAACAACCCATACTGAGGGCTTTGGGAATCTGTGGCACATATATTATGCATATTCATCCTCTGGGTCTGTACTGTCACGTTATTATAGATGCACCGGAAAAGATGTTCTATATGCCTAACTGTAATCCCCTCCCCATGTTTTCCATACATCAGCGCTGGACGTGGCAAGACATTTGTCCGCTGTTTGCGCAGCAGCTCAGAGTAGAATATAACAGTTCATGTCATCTTGCTGTGTCTCATGATACAACAGACAAAGAGCAGCACATGTTTTGCCAACATATTTGCGCTTTGCTTTTCTTTAAAACTCTGTGCACATCATCTGGCTGTGCTAGCGTAGAGCCGGCAGCAGCTGAAGACAGAATAGCAGTTTTTTCCCCACATATGTAGAAAGTCTGTTTCTGATGGCATAAGATGAAAGCATGGATAAAACCTTCTTATCTGTCAAGCAGGTAGCACGTTTCACATAAATACTAGGCACATGGAGATTAATCACTGAGAATCAGTATCTAGATACAAACGTGCGCGATGCGAGTGCATCGATTCAATTGATGGGTTGAATCGTGTTGCATCGCTCACTGCTTGCTTGCATCGATTTTTCCGAGGCACTTTGAATGCACCATGGATAGTTCGGGACACTGGAGCAGCCATTGTTTTGAGGGTGTTTATCGAGAAAAGCATTATTTTTTTTACATTGATTGCAGACTCCAGCGGGTCTGCTTGAAGCTTGAAGCAACAAAGCAGCGCTTTGACCCGCTGTTCAGTAGTTCTTTGGTTTGTTGGTTTTCAGAAGTGGCAAGTCCTCTGTTGTGAGCACCAGCCGATGCATAAACTGAAGTTGTCCATCAAGTAAAGGAAATTAATAATAATATCCTCTGTTTTGTCCCATTTGGTGTGACATGATCCCTAATCCTATCACACCAAATCGCATCATATTGCATTGTGAGGAATTGAGTCTCCATCACATACATATCAAATCACATTGAATCGGTAACGGTGAATTTTATCTCATCGTATCATCAGTATCATCAAGTATTGCAGTATGTCTTGTATCGCTGGTGTGTATTGAATCGTTGTCAGTGATATGATTCACATGCCTAATAAATACATAAGTTCTCCATTTTCCCTGCTCACCGTTCAGGCCAGGGGCTTAGCTAGAAAGAAAATGGACCACCGCCTGTACCCCCCTACTACTACTACTACTACTACTACTAATAATAATAATAATAATGATCATATTATTAACAATGAAAATGTTTAATCAGTATACTCTGTGCATTAATGTTTATTCAATTCTGCGCTAAGGCCCCATAAAAAACATTTGTTTATCACCCCATCCACATGCCTAAATCGGCCCACATCAATTTTTTATTTTTTATTTTGCTGAATTTCATTGATGGCGGTACAGGCGGTGCAAGAACCGGTACATACGCTAGGTGGCGAGTATGCTTTGGCCAAACACGCCTGAAGTTTACCGAGCTGGGCACGGAAGTTGCAGCTTGTTGTCATTGACAACCACACATTCAATTGCTCCATCTCACTCACACACAGTATGCATGTTTATCACACTACTAGTGTGCAGTACACTGACTGTATTAAACATGGAAACAAGATTTATTTTAAAAATATTTGATAATTTCAGTTCCTCACTTGGTATGCAGGTGAGGTGCGTTAGGTCTTCCACCATTCAGAAGATTCAGACGGCTTTCGGTGGCTTTTTAGTCGAGTGAGTATCAGAGAAACTGTGGAGAGCTGGGCATGTCACAACATGTCCCGTGAGACTTCCAACACGGACTTGCTTTTGTTCTCCACCATTGCGGCTTCGTCTCGACGCGCGAATGCCTCTGCACGTCTTTCATTACAAAATCTCCTGTAACAGTGGAATCTGATGAAAAATGGCTGATGTCCACCTTTTCTGCCATTTCTCTGGTAGTCACACAACGTCCTGGATCAACACAGCCTTCACTTTGGAAATGATCTGGTCATTTCAGCCTGTCGATGGCGGCTTGAAGCACGGCGCGCCCTCAGCTGCTGTGGGCCGTCTTTAATCCGGTTGTAATGCTCCTTAATCTGTGTGATGCCCATAGGATTTTCACCGAAAGCCATCTGAATTTTCCGAATGGTTTCCACCTGGCTGTCTCACACAGTTTCTTGATAAATTTGATGCAGCGCTGCTCCAGCCATTCAGACATTTTCCTGACAATGAAAATCCGACGAGAGGGGTGGACCAGTGCTCACTCAAAGCCTGCCCACAGGTGAATGACGCAACCGACAGGCGTGAAAAAACTCACGCATGCGCACGAAGGTTCAAGCTTGGCTGATGCAAGCGTACATGATTCAAATCCATATAGTTTTTGCAAAAAAGGTCAGATACTTTTCTAACAGACTTCGTATGTACCTCTTTCTAAAAAAAAAATCTGCCCTCCCTCACACCTTTTTTCTGATGTCAAGGATGATAAACTGTTTTTTATTCTTTTTTCTCTTATGGGGCCTAAGTGGAACTGATGAGCCAAATAAAAATATGTTTACTCAGATGAAGTTTTCTGCATAACTAATACCCCCATCACACATAGCTGGAAGTAGAGTAGCGTCAGACTTATGAATCGGGGCACATCCCAAAAGTGTCGGATTTCAGTTCCAAAACGTTCTGACAGCCATCTGCGGAATTTGACACGGTTAGTAAAAATTGGCCGGTGGCCCCGAGTGTGACACACATGTTCAAAACTCTCCGGGCACCTTTGAGATGGGACACCTATCCGACGGTGGTCCATGTGTAATCTGACGACCATCTGACCACAATTTACATATTCTGACGGCATCAAAACAGTATTTGAAACGATCTGATCACGGTTGATTGAGCTCTAAGATCGATCAGTCACAGCAAAGCCTGCTGACATGTTGTGCCACGTTTGTCCACCTCCACTGCACCCCAGCCAGGGAGGGTGAAGGAAATGTTATATGTATGTCGCACTGTGTGCACATCAGAGGCTCGGTGCAGCGCCCAGCAACGCAGCTGAACGGGATGTCACCGCTGTAACGCACGTATTATTACATGTACACCTCCTACATCTGTAGCAGGTATGATGTGGAAATGTTTGCCCAACCACATGACAACATAAATAAACATGTAACTCACCTCCGGTACCTCGCGTTCCAGAGCGCAGTGCAGACAACTGGTCAAGTCCCTTTCACCTGGCTGCACTGTGCGCTGGCAACGTTGATCAGATCCACCTCTGGTATAAATAAATCCCATGTGAAGCGCTGTCCCACAACGATAATCGAATTACAGTTGTGTTAAGATGCATATCAAGTAAAATGACAACAAAAAAGAGTTTGAGAAAAGAGAAAGTCCACTGGGTGCATCTGAAAGTTGTGCACATGTGGGAAGCTGGCGCACTGCCAGCACAGTTCAACAGCAGTTATGGAGTCCAGCAAATAAAATCTAGCAATGCAAGTACAGTATATACTGATCACACCTAAAGGGATTTTTCACCGGGCTAACAGCAGGTGATCACTGACAGCTGTCAGTCTGTTTGTGCGCTCTCTGGATGGACAGCTACTGTGCTTGCGTGTGCGCATGGACCCCACATGTGAGGTCGAGCGGAGATTTGATTGCGTGGGTGAGTGAGTGGGTGAGTGACAGCTCCAGTGTCGGTGCCGTCTGACAGCAGTCTGTGTCATCTGACTGTTGTCTGAAATATGTTTGGGCTGCATCCTGCAGGTGTGCACGAGGCAGTCCGGATGCGTCCTTTCCAGTGCTGACCACGTCTCTTTTCCTCCCGACTGAGTCGGATTATGGCAATATTTGCCATGTCGGAATGGTTCCTCCACATTCTTGCTATGTGTGACAGGGGCTTAAAGTGTAAGGTTGTAAGGTCTAATCTTACCAAGTGCCCTGTCTTGGAGTTTGTAATTTTCTCAAAAACATGTAGGTTGTAAAGTCGATTTGGAATAGGCTAAAGGCAAAGAAACTGTGAAAATATGCAAAAGAAAATATTAACACAACACACATTGAGCAGGATAACTAAATTTTATATATATATATATATATATATATATATATATATATATATATATATATATATATATATATATATATAAAAAAAACAGGTTACACACCAACACTGCACACTACAATTTTTGCATGCATTTAAATAAAATTTATAAAAAGCAAAATGGATCAATATCATATCAATATTGGGATACATATTGAGTATCCAGTTGTACGTATCATAAAATTATTCCTACATCTGTTCTACACTGACTGTATTGTGTACAAATATTAGCATGATAAAATCATAAGTTTATCGAGATGTTTAACAAAATAATGATAAACAACATGAAACAATTAATGATAAACAGTGCTAAGAATCATACACTTTAAAAGTTAAAGTATCTAACTTGTTTTTATTAACATTTGTGATTTGTGCATTTATGTTTTTAAACAAACATAATAATGAAGAAAAAACAAAAGAGCACAGAACGTAGTATTTTGCACATGCACCTGTGATGTGAATGTGAAAAAGCAATTTTGAGCTGAAGTTGTATGTACTTTGGGGTCAGAGGTGGGACAAAGTCACCATCAAGTCACTCTCAAGTAATGAATCAGCAAGTCCCAAGTCAAGTCTCAAGTCATAATGACCACCAATTGTTTGCAAGCTGACTTGAGACTTGACTTGGGACTTGCTGATTCATGACTTGAGAGTGACTTGATGGTGACTTCATCCCACCTCTGTTTGGGGTATTCAGCAATAATCATTTACACTCATATGTAAGCAGGTATAAAATAGTAAGTTATAAGAATTTTGCTTACTGTTTTAAAAATCGGGTTCCTCCAGTTTGAATGAAATTGGAATTTTGATGGAAATTTTGGGAAAAAATTACCTCTGAGAGACATTCACATTTAGTAGTGATTGGCTGCACTTTGTATAACTTTTTGTTCATAGAGCACCATTTAAATAATACACCAGAGCTTTAAAATAAGCTAGTTTTCATTTTGAATAATTCTGTCTATCTAAATGCAGATTACATTGTTTGCTCTTTTGAATTAAAATCTTTATGGTTTATTTCACAGAGGATAAAAGACCATAATAATTAGCAATCAGCATGCAGTATGTTTGGTTTCATTTCTCAAGTAGTAAATTTTTTTAGGGTGTAAAAACAGTGCATCCAGAAAGTATTTACTGTGTTTAACATTTTCCACATTTTATTATGTTACAGCCTTATTCCAAAATGGAGAAAATTCATTTTTTCCCCTCAAAGTTATACTCACAACACCCCATAATGACATGATTTTTTTTTTTTTTGGTAAATTTATTAAAAATAGAAAACTAAGAAATCACATGTACATAAGTTTTTATTAGCATTTGTGATTTGTGCATTTATGTTTTTAAACAAACATAATAATGAAGAAAAAAACAAAAGAGCACAGAACGTAGTATTTTGCACATGCACCTGTGATGTGAATGTGAAAAAGCAATTTTGTGCTGAAGTTGTATGTACTTTGGGGTCAGAGGTGGGACGAAGTCACCATCAAGTCACTCTCAAGTCATGAATCAGCAAGTCCCAAGTCAAGTCTCAAGTCATAATGACCACCAATTGTTTGCAAGCTGACTTGAGACTTGACTTGGGACTTGCTGATTCATGACTTGGGACTTGCTGATTCATGACTTGAGAGTGATTTTTTTTTTTTTTTTGGTAAATTTATTAAAAATAGAAAACTAAGAAATCACATGTACATAAGTTTTCACACCCTTTGCTCAATACATTGTTGATGCACCTTTAGTAGCAATTACAGCCTCAAGTCTTCTTGAATATGATGCCTCAAGCTTGGTGCACCTATCTATGGGCAGTTTTGTCCATTCCTCTTTGCAGCACCTCTCAAGCTCCATCAGGTTGGATTGGGAGCGTCGGTGCACAGCCATTTTCAGATTTCTCTCGAGATGGATTCAGGTCTGGGCTCTGGCTGGGCCACTCAAGGACATTCACAAAGTTGTCCTGAAGCCACTCGTTTCATGTCTTGGCTGTGTGCTTAGGGTCATTGTTCATAAAGATGAACCATCGCCCAGTCTGAGGTCAAGAGCACTCTAGAGCAGGTTTTCATCCAGGATGTCTCTGTACATTGCTGCATTCATCTTTCCCTCAATCCTGACTAGTCTCCCAGTTCCTGTCGCTGAAAAACATCCCCACAGCATGATGCTGCCACCAGCATGCTTCATTGTAGGGATGGTGCCTGTTTTCCTCCAAACATGATGCCTGGCATTCCCCGCCAAGGAGTTCAATCTTTGTCTCATCACACCAGAGAATTTTGTTTCTCATGGTCTGAGAGTCCTTCAGGTACCTTTTGGCAAACTGCAGGTGGGCTGCCATGTGCTTTTTACTGAGGAGTGGCTTCTGTCTGGCCACTCTACCATACAGGCCTGATTGGTGTATTGCTGCAGAGATGGTTGTCCTTCTGGAAGGTTCTCCTCTCTCCACAGAGGAATGCTGGAGTTCTGACAGAGTGACCATCGGGTTCTTGGCCACTTCACTGACTAAGGCCCCTCTTTCCCAATCGCTTAAGCCTGGTTCACACGACAGAATTTTAAAATTATCTTTAGGTTTCCAAAACCTGAGAGACCACACACGTGAAGATAAAAAAATCATGGATCTAACAGGTTTGTCCTACAGTGTGTGGTGTTTAGCCACACAGTAAGGACAACAACACCACGCACGAACAGATTTCACACACCAACATTCTCAGGTCAGACAGGAAATCTTGCAAAATCTCTCGAGATTAAACGTGACTTCAGAGTAAACAAACAGAGATACCGTATTTTCTGCACCATAAGGCGCACCGGATTATAATGCTCTATTCCCATGAACAACCGCGTAACTGATAGTCTGCAGTTTGAAATGTGCCTCGTAAGCATGTCTCTTCGCTGGCGCCATTTTCGGGGGTCCTTAGACAAACAAATGTTGTTTTGCAGGATACCTGTAGTATAAATACCGGAGGAGTGGCGGAGGTAAGTGTACGTACCATGGACTCACGGACTCTTCTCTGATTGGTTTATTGCTGGCAGCGTC
Organism: Thalassophryne amazonica; assembly: GCF_902500255.1. NCBI lineage: Eukaryota > Metazoa > Chordata > Actinopteri > Batrachoidiformes > Batrachoididae > Thalassophryne > Thalassophryne amazonica. Next base: position 55,481,497 of record NC_047105.1, on the reverse strand, counting down.
CATACTCTACGCTACCAGCGTACGTACTTTATGTATTATGTAATGTTCTCCGATTGGTTTATCGCTGCCAGGGTACGTACTATATGCTGCCAGCGTACATACTTTACGTATTACGTCCCTGTGTCAGCGGGAAATGGTCCGATATTCCAACGGTCAAAGACAACGTTGGTCGTTTTTACAGATTTTGGAATTCAGTGCGCATATAAGGCGCACCGAATTATAGGGCGCACGGCCGATTTTTGTGAAAATTTAAGGCTTTTAGGTGCGCCTTATGGTGCGGAAAATACGGTACTTTGTGGACTATTTAAAACAGAGGGAAAAAACAATACAAAAAGAAAAGAAAAGGCGTTCTTTAAAGGAGTGGAGACATCGTGACCACCGGACTTTCTGGTAAGTCAGAACAGCTGTTTTGATTTTGTTTTCCGCTCTGTATGTCCGTCACCTTGATTTCTGATTGGCTGCACGTCACATTCAGCAGGCTGTGAGCTTGTTTTGGTCGGAGGACACAACACATGCTGCGATATTGGGCCAAAAAAATCCAACATGTTGAATATCCCCGATTTGCGATCAGAGCGCTCCTGATGTCCTTCCGAGCAGATCAGAGCGCTCTGAACACAGCACACACGGGAGGAATATCTGATAAGATTATCTTTAGCATCATCACGATTGTTGGGGCGTCCTTAAGCTTGTCAGAAGGGGAAGATCGGGTCCGATATCGGCCTAATTATCCTGCCGTGTGAACCCGGCCTTAGTTTAGAAGGGCGGCCAGCTCTAGGAAGAGTCCTGGTAGATCTGATCTTCTTCCATTTACAGATGATGGAGGCCACTGTGCTCATTTGGATCTTCAAAGCAGCAGAAATGTTTCTGTACCCTTCCCCAGATTTGTGCCTCGAGACAATCCTGTCTTGGAGGTCTGCAGACAATTCCTTTGACTTCATGCTTGGTTTGTGCTCTGACATGCGCTGTCAAGTGGGTCCTTATATGTAGACAGATGTGTGTCTTTCCAGATCCTGTCCAATCAACTGAATTTACCCCAGGTGGACTCCAGTTAAGCTGTAGAAACATCGCAAGGATGATCAGTGGAAACAGGATGCACCTGAGCTCAGTTTTGAGCTTCATGGCAAAGGCTGTGAATACTTAGGTACGTGTGATTTTAGTTTTTTTTTAATTATTTTTAATATATTTGCAAAATCTAAAACAAAACCTTTTTGTTATTTTTAATATATTAAAAAACCTTTTTTCATATTGTCATTATGGGGTATTGTGTGTATGTGGAAAGAGTGAAACGCTGTGAATACTTTCTGGACGCACTGTATCTGGGTAATGCACCTGAAATCAGCTGCCCTGTGGTGTTAAACTGGAAGCATTTAAAAAAAAACTCAGATGTGTTAACACTGGTTTTAGCAGCATAATTAAATAAGGTTTTTGTGACGTATTTGTCAGAACTGGGTCATTTGTTGGGATGTTTGATAAAAACAGAACAGTGGGGGTTCAGTGTCGCCTGATATGTTCTCATTGCTTGTGGTTAACACTAATCTGCTGCCAGTGAAGTGACACATAAAGCACGAACAAAAACACTGATGGCCTGCAGCGTGCACTTAAATCTTATTCATTCATATACATTCACTGAATCTCTTAAGCCTCCATTACTGAGCTCGTTTTTCATTTTGCCAGTGGAAGCCAAGCCCTGTGTTTATGTGCACACTGCCAGATAAGCAGTGAGGAATTTTTGTGATTCGAGCAGCCAATCGTGCTTTTTCTCTTATCCTGCGGCCTCCGAACTCTGGTCGTATCACCTCACGGTGCCTCCTATCTGTCTATTTTACTGCTCATTCATACTGCCACTCTGCTCCTTATCTTTATTCTGTTACATGCCGAACTTTTGTTTCAGATCTTTCTGAGTGAGATTTCTTGTTGTGTTCAGCTAATTACCGTCACTTTATAGTGTGATTTACTCTGGCCTCGTTTACAATTTTAATTAAAGCACAAATACCAAATACAGAGTATCAAACATCAGGTGGTGCTACTTTTAACTGCAAATTTAAGAGTTTTATTGTCTTGAATTCACTATTTGGTTTTTTTTAAACCATCTGACATATAAATCATTTAAAAAACAAGTTCAAATACAGTCTTAGTTATTATCCCATGCTGGCCAAAGGCCTGAAGGGGGATTATGTCATGGCGATTTCCGTCTGTCTGGCCATCTGTCCATCCATCCGTCCATCCCAAAAAGGGCATAATTGTTCTGAAATCAACTCCTCTCACACTTTTAGGAGGAATTTAGTGAAACATGGTACAAGTCCTTGTTATAGGTTGCTAATACGCATACTATAATATTGTTCAAGTTGGTCCCATTTTACCTGCGTTATGGCTCTTGGTTAACAAATATACAACCCCTGGCAAAAATTATGGAATCACCGGCCTCGGAGGATGTTCATTCAGTTGTTTAATTTTGTAGAAAAAAAGCAGATCACAGACATGACACAAAACTAAAGTCATTTCAAATGGCAATTTTCTGGCTTTAAGAAACACTATAAGAAATCAAGAAAAAAGATTGTGGCAGTCAGTAACGGTTACTTTTTTAGACCAAGCAGAGGGAAAAAAATATGGACTCACTCAATTCTGAGGAAAAAATTATGGAATCACCCTGTAAATTTTCATCCCCAAAACTAACACCTGCATCATATCAGATCTGCTCGTTAGTCTGCATCTAAAAAGGAGTGAACACACCTTGGAGAGCTGTTGCACCAAGTGGACTGACATGAATTATGGCTCCAGCACGAGATATATCAATTGAAACAAAGGAGAGGATTATCAAACTCTTAATAGAGAGTAAATCATCATGCAATGCTGCAAAAGATGTTGGTTGTTCACAGTCAGCTGTGTCTCAACTCTGGACCAAATACAAACAACATGGGAAGGTTGTTAAAGGCAAACATACTGGTAGACCAAGGAAGACATCAAAGCGTCAAGAAGGAAAACTTAAAGCAATGTTGTGTGGGCCACCAGAAGAGGAGGTACTGCTGGCCCACCACCAGAGGGCGCCCTGCCTGAAGTGCGGGCTTCAGGCACGAGAGGGCGCAGCCGCCTCACAGGAGCAGCCAGGATGACAGCTGTCACGCATCACCTGCAACAGCTGTTACCCATCATCTGATCAACAGGGGAATATCAGCAGGACGACGCCTCCACCTCTTTGCCGAGATATCGTTCTACCTGGAAGGTAACGTACCTCAGCTGACTGTTTTGACAGTATTTTTTGTGACTTGTGCGTTGTTAGTGTGGACTACTTTTCCAACGAGAGGTGGAGGTAGCATTCCTGCTATACGGATTCCTGGGTGCAAACGCGCCCTCATTTAATTGCTTTTTGTTCCTCGCCAGCAGTACCAGGTCCGACACGCGGAGGCAGTGGCCACCTGGGAGTTCGGGACTTGGCAGTTCCAGTATTCCTGGGGTCTGGTGGCGGAGGAAATCGTGTGGTTCCGGTTCTGCTTTGGACAGGCGTCTCCTATCTTTGAGCCTGCCCACACAACATCTTTGTGAATTGACTTTTGTCCATTGTTGTAATCTGTTGTATTTGTTGTGCACATTCACAACAGTAATGTGTTGTTATTTGACCTACTCCATTGTCCGTTCATTTGCGCCCCCTGTTGTGGGTCCGTGTACCTACACTTTCCCAACAGGATATCTCGGCCAACGTCATGGATCCCGAGGGGCGTCAACCGGCTGTTGAACGGCCAATGGAAGAACAGGGCGCACAGGCGTCCGCAGGAGGAATGATCGGTGAGTTGCAGCGGATCCTCACCGCTTTCACGGCTCGGTTGGATTTAATGACCAAGCAGAACGTTCTCCTTAACCGCAGGGTGGAGGCTCTCGCCGCGCAGGTGGAAGCGCGCCCTCAGGGCGCTGCTGCGGCTCTCCCTCCTGTCGACCCTGTGCGTAACAGTGACGTTCCACAGGTCGTTCAACGACCCATCCCACCTTCCCCTGAAGCATACATAAGCCCTCCAGAGCCGTACGGGGGTTGTGTGGAGACATGCGCGGACTTTCTTATGCAGTGTTCACTCGTCTTCGCACAATGTCCCGTCATGTACGCGACTGATGCTAGTAAGATAGCTTATGTAATTAATCTGCTTCGCGGCAAGGCACGTGCTTGGGCTACAGCGCTTTGGGAGCAAAATTCACGGCTCCTTCTGACATATGATGGGTTTGTGAGGGAGTTCAGAACAGTGTTCGATCACCCAAATAGAGGAGAGACCGCTTCAGCCGTGCTGCTGTCAATGAGACAGGGGCGCCGGAGCGCAGCTGCTTATGCAGTCGACTTCCGCATCGCGGCTGCGAGGTCCGGCTGGAATAACACTGCCCTCCGCGCCGCCTTCGTAAACGGACTGTCGTTGGTCCTGAAGGAGCTCCTGGTGGCCAAGGACGAACCGCAGGATTTAGACGGGCTTATTGATCTCGTTATACGATTAGACAATCAGTTAGAGGAACGCCGTCGGGAGCGAGGCGAAGGACGTGACCGGATACGCGCCGCCCCTCTCCCTTCCGGGTTCGAAAAGGGGCCGCCCTCCCCACGCTCCACAGCCGCAGCGCTTTGTGGGGCAACAGCTCCCCCTGTTGACGTTGTTAGGGAAACGCACAGGGCCAAAATGGGGAGGCTGATCCGTGGAGAGTGTTTTCTCTGCAGCTCAACAGAGCACACACAGAGAGACTGCCCCAAACGGCCAAAACGTCAACACTCGCCCTTAGAGACTGGGCTAAGGGGGGGTCAAGACATTCAAGTGAGACACACACAAATTGCCACACAACTCCCAGTCACAATCCTGAGCGCGGATTTAACCCTTCAAGCCCGAGCACTGGTGGACACGGGGTCAGAAGAGAATCTGCTAGACAGCAGATGGGCAAAGGAGGTAGGGCTCCCTCTGGTGGCGCTTTTGCAGGTGCGGGCACTAGATGGCACCCTCCTCCCTTTACTCACACACAAGACACCACCAGTAACTCTGGTGGTGTCTTTAAACCACCGGGAGGAGATTGAGTTTTTTGTAACTCCTTCTACCTCCTGCGTGATTTTGGGCATCCCATGGATGTTAAAGCACAATCCCCGGATCGATTGGCCGTCTGGGGTGGTGGTTCAGTGGAGCGAAACCTGCCATCGGGTGTGTTTAGGATCCTCGGTTCCTCCCGGTTCCCAGGCTAAGGAGGAGGTCAAAGTCCCTCCCAATCTGACGGCAGTGCCGGTTGAGTACCACGATCTTGCTGACGTCTTCAGCAAAGATCTGGCACTCACCCTTCCCCCGCACCGTCCGTACGATTGTGCCATTGATTTGGTTCCAGGCGCTGAGTTCCCGTCCAGCAGGCTGTACAACCTCTCACGACCTGAGCGTGAATCAATGGAGACCTACATCCGGGACTCATTAGCTGCCGGGCTGATCCGGAACTCCACCTCCCCGATGGGGGCAGATTTCTTTTTTGTGGGCAAGAAAGATGGCGGACTTCGTCCATGTATTGATTACAGGGGGCTGAATGAGATTACGGTTCGCAACCGATACCCGTTGCCATTATTAGATTCCGTGTTCACCCCCCTGCATGGAGCCAAAATCTTTACTAAGCTGGATCTTAGAAATGCGTATCACCTGGTTCGGATCCGGAAGGGAGACGAATGGAAGACGGCATTCAACACCCCATTAGGTCACTTTGAGTACCTGGTCATGCCGTTCGGCCTCACAAACGCCCCCGCGACGTTCCAAGCATTAGTTAATGATGTCTTGCGGGATTTCCTGCACCGATTCGTCTTCGTATATCTAGACGATATACTCATCTTTTCCCCGGATCCTGAGACTCATGTCCGGCATGTACGTCAGGTCCTGCAGCGGTTGTTGGAGAACCGGCTGTTTGTGAAGGGCGAGAAGTGTGAGTTTCACCGCACATCTTTGTCCTTCCTGGGGTTTATCATCTCCCCCAACTCCGTCGCTCCTGATCCGGCCAAGGTTGCGGCGGTGAGAGACTGGCCCCAACCCACTAGCCGTAGGAAGCTGCAACAGTTCCTCGGCTTTGCAAATTTCTACAGGAGGTTTATTAAGGGCTACAGTCAGGTAGTTAGCCCCCTGACAGCCCTGACCTCACCAAAAGTCCCCTTCACCTGGTTGGATCGTTGCGATGCCGCGTTCAAGGAGTTGAAACGGCGCTTCTCGTCTGCACCCGTTCTGGTGCAGCCCGATCCTAGTCGCCAGTTAGTGGTTGAAGTGGACGCCTCGGACTCAGGGATAGGAGCTGTGCTTTCCCAGAGCGGGAAGACCGATAAGGTCCTTCACCCGTGTGCCTATTTTTCCCGCAGGTTGACCCCGGCCGAACGGAACTATGACGTCGGCAATCGAGAACTCCTTGCGGTGAAAGAGGCTCTTGAAGAGTGGAGACATCTGTTGGAGGGAACGTCCGTGCCATTCACGGTTTTCACTGACCACCGGAACCTGGAGTATATCAGGACCGCCAAGCGGCTGAACCCCAGGCAAGCCCGCTGGTCACTGTTCTTCGGCCGTTTTGACTTCCGGATCACCTACCGTCCCGGGACCAAAAAACAGAAATCGGATGCCTTGTCCCGGGTACATGAAGATAAAGTCAAAGTGGAGTTGTCGGATCCACCGGAACCCATCATCCCGGAGTCCACTATCGTGGCCACCCTCACCTGGGACATAGAGAGAACCGTCTGGGAGGCCCTGGCACGAAGCCCGGACCCCGGAACTGGGCCGAAGAACAAACTATACGTCCCACCAGAAGCTAGGGCTGCAGTCCTGGACTTCTGTCACGGCTCCAAGCTCTCCTGTCATCCAGGGGTGCGAATAACCATGGCAGTTGTCCGGCAGCACTTCTGGTGGGCGTCCCTAGAGGCCGACGTCCGGGATTCTATCCAGGCCTGCACCACCTGCGCCAGGGGCAAGGCTGACCATCGCAGGGCACCAGGCCTACTCCAGCCGCTGCCTGTGCCTCATCGCCCCTGGTCCCACATCGGCCTGGATTTTGTCATGGGCCTCCCGCCGTCCCAGGGCAACACCACCATCCTCACGATAGTGGACCGGTTCTCCAAGGCGGCCCACTTCGTGGCCCTCCCGAAGCTCCCAACAGCCCAGGAGACAGCGGACCTCCTGGTCCACCACGTCGTCCGGCTGCATGGGATTCCAATAGACATCGTCTCCGATCGCGGTCCCCAGTTCTCCTCGCAAGTCTGGAGGAGCTTCTGCCGGGAACTGGGGGCCACGGTGAGTCTCTCGTCCGGGTCCCACTCTCAGACCAATGGGCAAGCAGAACGGGTAAACCAGGAGGTGGAACAGGCTTTGCGCTGCGTGACTGCCGCGCACCCGGCGGTCTGGAGTACCCATTTGGCCTGGATCGAGTATGCTCATAACAGCTACGTGTCTTCAGCCACCGGCCTCTCCCCTTTTGAGGTATGTCTGGGGTATCAGCCCCCGTTGTTTCCGGTGGTTGAGGGAGAGGTCGGTGTGCCCTCGGTCCAGGCCCACCTACGGAAGTGCCGTCGGGTGTGGCGTGCCACCCGTTCTGCTTTGCTAAAGGCCCGGACGAGGGCAAAAGCCCATGCAGACCGTCGGCGGGCCCCGGCCCCTGCGTATCGGCCAGGGCAGGTGGTGTGGTTATCCACAAAGGACATTCCCCTCAAGGTGGACTCCCCCAAGCTACAGGACCGTTACATCGGCCCATTTAAGATCCTTAAGGTCATCAGTCCAGCCGCGGTGAGGCTTCAGCTTCCGGCCTCACTGCGGATCCATCCTGTGTTTCACGTGTCCCGGATAAAACCACATCACACCTCACCCCTCTGTACTCCGGGTCCGGCACCGCCTCCTGCCCGGATCATCGATGGCGAGCCGGCTTGGACTGTACGCCTGCTTTTGGATGTCCGTAGGATGGGCCGGGGCTTCCAGTATTTGGTGGACTGGGAGGGGTACGGCCCCGAAGAACGCTCCTGGGTGAAGAGGAGCTTCATCCTGGACCTGGCCCTCCTGGCCGATTTCTACCGCCGCCACCCGGACAAGCCTGGTCGGGCTCCAGGAGGCGCCCGTTGAGGGGGGGGTCCTGTTGTGTCTGCCGCCAGAAGAGGAGGTACTGCTGGCCCACCACCAGAGGGCGCCCTGCCTGAAGTGCGGGCTTCAGGCACGAGAGGGCGCAGCCGCCTCACAGGAGCAGCCAGGGTGACAGCTGTCACGCATCACCTGCAACAGCTGTTACCCATCATCTGATCAACAGGGGAATATCAGCAGGACGACGCCTCCACCTCTTTGCCGAGATATCGTTCTACCTGGAAGGTAACGTACCTCAGCTGACTGTTTTGACAGTATTTTTTGTGACATGTGCGTTGTTAGTGTGGACTACTTTTCCAACGAGAGGTGGAGGTAGCATTCCTGCTATACGGATTCCTGGGTGCAAACGCGCCCTCATTTAATTGCTTTTTGTTCCTCGCCAGCAGTACCAGGTCCGACACGCGGAGGCAGTGGCCACCTGGGAGTTCGGGACTTGGCGGTTCCAGTATTCCTGGGGTCTGGTGGCGGAGGAAATCGTGTGGTTCCGGTTCTGCTTTGGACAGACGTCTCCTATCTTCGAGCCTGCCCACACGACATCTTTGTGAATTGACTTTTGTCCATTGTTGTAATCTGTTGTATTTGTTGTGCACATTCACAACAGTAAAGTGTTGTTATTTGACCTACTCCATTGTCCGTTCATTTGCGCCCCCTGTTGTGGGTCCGTGTACCTACACTTTCCCAACAAGCAATATGTCTCAAAAATCAAAAAATGCACAACAAAACAATTGAGGAACGAATGGGAGGAAACTGGAGTTATCTGTGACCGAACTGTAAGAACCCGCCTAATGGAAATGGGATTTACATACAGAAAAGCTAAACGAAAGCCATCATTAACACCTAAACAGAAAAAAAAACAAGGTTACAATGGGCTAAAGAAAAGCAATCGTGGACTGTGGATGACTGGATGAAAGTCATATTCAGTGATGAATCTCGAATCTGCATTGGGCAAGGTGATGATGCTGGAACTTTTGTTTGGTGCCGTTCCAATGAGATTTATAAAGATGACTGCCTGAAGAGAACATGTAAATTTCCACAGTCATTGATGATATGGGGCTGCATGTCAGGTAAAGGCACTGGGGAGATGGCTGTCATTACATCATCAATAAATGCACAAGTTTACGTTGATATTTTGGACAATTGAAAGGATGTTTGGGGATGATGAAATCATTTTTCAAGATGATAATGCATCTTGCCATAGAGCAAAAACTGCGAAAACATTCCTTGCAAGAAGACACGTAGGGTCAATGTCATGGCATAGGGTCAATGTCAATGAGCAGATCTGATTTGATGCAGGTGTTAGTTTTGAGGATGAAAATTTACAGGGTGATTCCATAATTTTTTCCTCAGAATTGAGTGATTCCATATTTTTTTCCTCTGCTTGATCTAAAAAAGTAACCGTTACTGACTGCCATAATATTTTTTTCTTGATTTCTTATAGTGTTTCTTAAAGCCAGAAAGTTGCCATTTGAAATGACTTTAGTTTTGTGTCATGTCTGTGATCTGCTTTTTTTCTACAAAATTAAACAACTGAATGAACATCCTCCGAGGCCGGTGATTCCATAATTTTTGCCAGGGGTTGTAGACTCCATTAGTATCTTGAGTGGGTGCTTGCATTCTGAAAGCAACTCCTCTCACATTTTTACTAGGAATTTTGGGAAACTTGTTAAAATTCTTGTTATAGGTTGATAAAATGCATATTGTCATATCACTTGAGTTGGGCTCATTTTACCAGAGTTATGGCCCTTGATTAACAAACCTAGACACTACCAGTTTCATGAGTTGGTGCCTGCATTCTGAAATCAATTCCTCACATATTGACGCATTTTGTGAAAACTGGTACAAGTCCTTGAAATGTTGTCAGTGTGTAGCAAGCACTTCTACCAAGGCAGCATTTACCAGCAGGGGATTTTGTGCTCTCAGAGCACTCTTGTTTCAAAATGTTAACAACTCTGAGATATTGCTCTCATCTTAGGATTTATAAATTAAATGATTAATGAGCCAGTAGTCAGTAAAGTATAAGACTGTGAAACGAATCATTACATACAGCCATAGTGTCCATATATAAGTAAAATGTTGTATGCACTGATAAAAGTTTATTTTCTGAATTGTCAGATTCCCAGCTTCTTATGTTGTAAGTAATATGAAGGCAACCAGAACCAGGTCAGGATCTCATTTCTGTATGACATGAACAGCTATGACATCAGCAACAGTAGATGACTGACACTTTAGAAGTTATCAGTGTGATTGTAGCTAGAAGAGCTACTTATGAGGCTCCATATCATTTAAGGGCCTGGTCACACGGCACACAACGATAGCTGAACGAAGGAAAACAAATCACAAAGTTACAAATCATTGAGAAAAAGTGGACGAATGATCCTGCACTTCTCCCATCACTGAAAAAACCTGCGAATCAAGAGCGCATTGTTATGTGGGCCGCTGAAGAGGAGGTACTGCTGGCCCACCACCACCAGAGGGCACCCTGCTTGGAGTGCGGGCTTCAAGCACGAGAGGGCGCCAGACCCAGAAGAAGTGACAGCTGTCACTCATCGCACCAGCTGTCACTCATCTACACCACTACATAAGCTGGACTGCAACTCCACCTCCCCGCCGAGAAATTGACTACCGAAGAAGTAATTTTCTCTGCGGACTCATATCATTGAGTGATAATCTGAACTTCTTTTGCAGCCGTTATCCTGTGGTGTTCGTCCTTATCTGTGGAATTGGCGTTTGGTGTGACAGTGACGGCTTCGCCTCACACCCCAAACCAGATAAGTGGTTTAAACAGGAGCTGCACGAGTGTGTGATTGGAGGTGGAGGTGCTCCCTCCTAACTGTGTGCAGACTGTGGATTACTGAGTGTGCGGACTCACACTCATTCATCTTGTCTTTGCTTTCTGCCAGCAGTACCAGGGTCGACAGCCGAAGACAGAGGCCACCTGGGGACTCGGGACTTGGCGGCACCGGTGTTCTTCAGACCGTTGGGGGTGGAAGCCGTGTGGGACGCGGCTTCTCTCTCGTCGGGGGTCTTCTATCTTCGAGCCTGCCCACACGTCACCTGGTGTTAATTGACTTTGCAAATTTTGTGTATTTAGTTGTGTGTTGTCACAACATTAAATTGTTACTTTTTGGCTTATTCATTGTCCGTTCATTAGCGCCCCCTGTTGTGGGTCCGTGCTACGACACCTTCCCAACAGGATTTCTCGGCCATTCGTCATGGATTCCGAGGGCGTCAACCCGAGCTTGAACGGCCAATGGAAGAGCCAGGAGCGCAGGCGTCAGCGGGAGGCGTGTTGAGTGAGCTGCAGCAGATCTTAACCGCCTTCACGGCTCGGCTAGACTTAGTGACCGAGCAGAATGTTCTCCTTAACCGGAGGGTGGAGGCTCTCACCGCCAGGGTGGAAGCGCGTGATCAGGGCGCTGCTGCAGCCACTCCTCTTGCTGGTCCTGGGCCCGTAACAGACGTTCCCCTGGTCGTTCAACGACCCCCCCCCACCATCCCCTGAAGCATACATAAGCCCTCCGGAACCATACGGGGGCTGTGTTGAGACGTGCGCAGACTTCCTCATGCAGTATTCGCTCATCTTTTCACAGCGTCCTGTCATGTACGAGTCAGACGCCAGCCGGGTGGCTTATGTTATTAATCTGCTTCGAGTAGAGGCACGCGCCTGGGCTACGGCGCTTTGGGAGCAGAATTCACGGCTCCTAACGTCTTATGCTGGGTTTATACGGGAGTTCAAACAAGTGTTTGACCATCCCAACAGAGGCGAGACCGCTTCGAGCGTGCTGCTGTCAATGACACAGGGGTGTCGCAGCGCAGCCGAGTATGCAGTCGACTTCCGCATCGCGGCAGCGAGGTCCGGCTGGAATAACGTTGTGCTCCGCGCCTCCTTCGTAAATGGACTGTCTCCGGTCCTGAAGGAGCACCTGCTGGCTAAGGAGGAACCGCGGGATTTTGACGGGCTTGTCGATTTGGTTATACGCTTAGACAACCGTTTAAATGAGCATTGTCGAGAGCAGGCCGGGGGGCGTGACCGGGCACGAGCCGTCCCTCCCCCTTCCAGTTCCGAAAAGGTGACGTCGTCCCCACGCTTCACTGCCAGAGAGCTCCGTGTGGCTACAGCTCCCCCTGCTGAGGAGGCTATGGACACGAGCAGGGCCAAAGTAAAATCCCAGTGACGATCCTTTGTGGGGATCTAACCCTTCACGCCCCAGCACTGGTAGACACGGGGTCGGAAGGGAATCTGCTGGATAGCAGATGGGCAAAGGAAGTAGGGCTCCCCCTGGTGGCTCTGCCGGCACCATTGCAGGTGCGAGCACTAGACCCTGCTTCCATTAGTCACACATCAGACACAGCCGGTGACCTTGGTTTTGTCTGGAAATCACAGGGAGGAGATAGTGTTCCATGTAACACCTTCTACCTCCTGAGTGATTTTGGGATTCCATGGATGGTGAAGCACAATCCCCGGATAGATTGGCCATCCGGGGATGTGACGCAGTGGAGCGAAACCTGCCACCGGGAGTGTTTAGGATCCTCGGTTCCTCCCGGCACGACGGCTAATGAGGAGGTCAAAGTCCCCCCCAATCTATCGGCGATGCCAAAGGAGTACCACGATCTTGCTGACGTCTTCAGCAAAGATCTGGCGCTCACTCTTCCCCCGCACCGACCGTACGATTGTGCCATCGATTTGGTCCCGGGCGCTGAGTACCGTCCAGTAGGTTGTACAACCTCTCACGTCCGGAACGCTAATCAGTGGAGACCTACATCTGGGGACTCTTTTAGCTGCCGGGCTGATCCGGAACTCCACCTCCCCGATGGTGCTGGTTCTTTTTTGTGGGCAAAAAGGACGGTGGACTCCGTCCATGCATTGATTACAGAGGGCTGAACGAGATCACGGTTCGCAACCAGTACCTGTTACCTCTGTTGGATTCAGTGTTCACGCCCCTGCTGGAGCCCAAATTTTCACAAAATTGGATCTTAGAAACACGTACCACCTGGTTCGGATTTGGAAGGGAGACGAATGGAAGACGGCATTTAACACACCCCGTTAGGTCACTTTGAGTACCTGGTCATGCCGTTCGGCCTCACTAACGCCCCCGCGACGTTCCAAGCTTTGGTAAATGACGTCTTGCGGGACTTCCTGCATGGGTTCGTCTTCATATATCTGGACGATATACTCATCTTTTCCCCGGACCCTGAGACCCATGTCCAGCATGTATGTCAGGTCCTACAGCGGTTGTTGGAGAACCGGCTGTTTGTGAAGGGTGAGAAGTGCGAGTTCCACCGCACTTCTTTGTCCTTCTTGGGGTTCATCATCTCCTCCAACTCCGTCGCCCCTGATCCGGCCAAGGTTGCGGCGGTGAGAGATTGGCCCCAACCAACAAGCCGCAGGAAACTGCAGCAGTCCTCGGCTTTGCAATTTCTACAGGAGGTTCATTAAAGACTACAGTCAGGTAGTTAGCCCCCTGACTGCCCTGACCTCCACCAAGGTCCCCTTCACCTGGTCGGATCGTTGCGATGCCGCGTTCAAGGAGTTGAAACGCCGGTTCTCGACTGCACCAGTTCTGGTGCAGCCTGATCCTGATCGCCAGTACATAGTGGAAGTGGACACCTCTGACTCAGGGATAGGAGCCGTGCTGTCCAGAGCGTGGAGGCTGATAAGGTTCTCCATCCTTGTGCCTATTTTTCCCGCAGGTTGACCCCAGCTGAACGGAACTATGACGTCGGCAATCGGGAGCTCCTCGCAGTGAAGGAGGCTCTTGAAGCGTGGAGACACCTACTGGAGGGGGCGCCGTTGCCTTTCACAGTTTTCACGGACCATCGGAACCTGGAGTACATCCGGACCGCCAAGCGGCTGAACCCCAGGCAAGCCCGCTGGTCTCTGTTCTTGGGCGCTTTGACTTCCGGATCACGTACCGCCCCGGGACCAAGAACCAAAAATCGGATGCGTTGTCCCGGGTGCACGAAGAGGAAGCCAAGGCGGGCTGTCGAACCCCACCGAGACCATCATCCCCGAGTCCACTGTCGTGGCCTCCCTTACCTGGGACGTGGAGAAGACCGTCCGGGAGACCCTGGCAAGGAGCCCGGCCCCGGGGACCGGCCCCAAGAACAGACTGTACGTCCCACCAGAGGCCAGAGCTGCCGTATTGGACTTCTGTCACGGATCCAAGCTCTCCTGTCATCCGGGAGTGCGTAGGACCGTGGCAGTGGTCCAGCAGCGCTTCTGGTGGGCGTCCCTGGAAACCGACGTTCGGGACTATGTCCAGGCCTGTACCATCTGCGCCAGGGGCAAGGCAGACCATCGGAGGACCTTGGGACTCCTCCAACCCCTGCCGGTGCCTCACCGCCCCTGGTCTCACATCGGCCTGGACTTCATCACGGGCCTCCCGCCGTCACAGGGCAACACCATCATTCTCACGATAGTGGACCGGTTCTCCAAGGCGGCCCACTTCGTGGCCCTCCCGAAGCTCCCGACGGCCCAGGAGACGGCAGACCTCCTGGTCCACCACGTCATGCGGCTGCATGGGATACCATCGGACATCGTATCAGATCGTGGTCCCCAGTTCTCTTCGCAAGTTTGGAGGAGCTTCTGTAAGGAGCTGGGGGCCACTGTGAGCCTCTCGTCCGGGTACCACCCCCAGACAAACGACCAGGTAGAGCGGGCTAACCAGGAGTTGGAGCAGGCCCTTCGCTGCGTCACCTCCGCGCACCCGGCGGACTGGAGTCACCATCTGGCCTGGATCGAGTATGCCCATAACAGCCAAGTCTCGTCTGCTACCGGCCTCTCCCCTTTTGAGGCATGTTTGGGGTACCAGCCCCCATTGTTCCCGCTGGTGGAGGGAGAGGTCGGTGTGCCCTCGGTCCAGGCCCACCTCAGGAGGTGCCGCCGGGTGTGGCGGACCGCCCGCTCTGCCCTGTTGAAGGCCCGGACGAGGGCCAAGACCCATGCGGCCCCCACATACCAGCCCGGGCAGGAGGTGTGTGGCTTTCAACAAGGACATCCCTCTCTGTGTGGACTCCCCTAAGTTGAAAGACAGATACATTGGACCATTTAAAATCCTCAAAATCACCAACTCGGCCGCAGTGAAGCTCCAACTCCCAGCTTCACTGCAGATCCACCCTGTATTCCATGTGTCCCGCATCAAGCCACACCACACCGCGCCCCTCTGTGCACCTGGATCTATGCCGCCTCCTGCCCGGCTCATCGACGGGGAGCCTGCGTGGACAGTCCGCAGGCTCCTGGATGTCCGTCGTAAGGGCCGGGGGTTCCAATATCTGGTGGACTGGGAGGGGTATGGACCTGAAGAACGCTCCTGGGTGAAGAGGAGCTTCATCCTGGACCCGGCCCTCCTGGCCGATTTCTACAAAAGACACCCGGACAAGCCAGGTCGGGCGCCAGGAGGCGCCTGTTGAGGGGGGGGGGTCCTGTTATGTGGGCAGCTGAAGAGAAGGTACTGCTGGCCCACCACCACCAGAGGGCGCCCTGCTTGGAGTGCGGGCTCCAAGCACGAGAGGGGCGCCAGACCCAGAAGAAGTGACAGCTGTCACTCATCGCACCAGCTGTCACTCATCTACACCACTACATAAGCCGGACTGCAACTCCACCTCCCCGCCGAGAAATCGACTACCGAAGAGGTAATTTTCTCTGCGGACTCATATCATTGAGTGATAATCTGAACTTCTTTTGCAGCCGTTATCCTGTGGTGTTCGTCCTTATCTGTGGAATTGGCGTTTGGTGTGACAGCGACGGCTCGCCTCACACCCCAACCAGATAAGTGGTTTAAACAGGAGCTGCACCAGTGTGTGATTGGAGGTGGAGGTGCTCCCTCCTAACTGTGTGCAGACTGTGGATTACTGAGTGTGCGGACTCACACTCATTCATCTTGTCTTTGCTTTCTGCCAGCAGTACCAGGGTCGACAGCCGAAGACAGAGGCCACCTGGGGACTCGGGACTTGGCGGCTCCGGTGTTCTTCAGACCGTTGGGGGTGGAAGCCGTGTGGGACGCGGCTTCTCTCTCTCGTCGGGGGTCTTCTATCTTCGAGACTGCCCACACGTCACCTGGTGTTAATTGACTTTGCAAATTTTGTGTATTAGTTGTGTGTTGTCACAACATTAAATTGTTACTTTTTGGCTTATTCATTGTCCGTTCATTAGCGCCCCCTGTTGTGGGTCCGTGCCTTCCCAACACGCATAAAGGAATGAAACAACACAGAAACTAACAAAAGAAAAACAAAGCGAATGCTGAACTTGACGCTTTAAACAAAATCAAAATGTTTGTGGCCGGAACGTGCTAACAGCTGTTCCAAACGTTTGTAGCTTGAACATGCGTGTGCACATGGCCGTTCCAGCCACAAATGGCTGGAATCTGCGTAAATAGTTCTTGCTGCGATTGTGTATGAAAATGTTGCTTTTCATCCCACACATGGCCAAGTCACTTTCAGCTCATCGGATCTTTAGTTATTGATCCGTTCAGATATCTTCAGCGTTCGTGCAAGATGTCGGACTTGGGAGATGGGATGAAATGGAACGCTGATGACACGGGAACTACACAAATGATGAGGAACCGTGAAGACAGAAAGCAAAACAGAATGCAGATGAATTTAACTTTTTGTCGGGATTCGTTCATATTTTTAAAGAGTTTGAAAATTCTGACAAAGCGCCAGCTGCAGGAATGAAGCTGGACAATGCTTAAACAATGTCTCCAAAAGTCAGCGTAAGTCCAGTTTTCCTTGTTTTGTTTTGGCTTCGGTGCCCTTCATTAGTGCCATGTGATCTAGGGGGCTTCATGTCATTCCATATGAAAAAAAAATCTCCCCAGTTCATGGTCTCAGATTTGCTTCATTGTCACATATTTTGTAGATTATATGGAAATCCAATCTGGAAAATCCAAAATATTCAGTTCATTATAGGTTCCAAATAGGTTTTTTTTTTCCACAAGGGCCCACAAAAGGGGCACAGTACTTTTTTTGCCATGGGTGCTTATTTTCTTATTCTAACTTTGAAAGGTAAAGCATAACAAATAGTGCCTTGATTTTTTTTCAAGAATTTGTTGGCTGTAATTATTGTCCTTTTTAAACCTAATAAAATGTCTTTGGTTATGACCCCTTTTTTTAAACCTTTCTGGAAGATATGTGAAAATAAAGCAAATCTGAGACCCCTTGTTGACGACATCACATGGGACCCTTTGGTATCTTTGATATACTTCAGCCTGCACTGTGGTCACTGTGGCATGTTTGGAGAACTGTAGTGGGTGTCCTCCTCATCTCCTCATTGCCAGAAGCTGATTCAGAGTCTGTGTCAGACACTGTTGCGCTGAGACTAAATAGGACAGCTCATGCATGGTGCCAGCAAAGTACACAGAGGGGTCTTTGTGATCCTTCTGATCAGTTCTCACTGCTGCTCCAACTCCCCTGAGGTGTCCAACTCTGTAGATAGAAAACCAATTTGCTCAAATATCTGCTAAAAAGATCAAATTCAGATTTTAACAAATGTTTTGACTAATTATAAATGAACACTGTGCATGAACATAAACTAAATAACTGTAAAAAATAAAGAAAAAAGACAAAAGATCTTGCAGTTGTATGCTGAGTTTAGTGATATACATCAGTATTTGAGATTCGAATGAGAAACCATTCTTACATCAGGCAGCTCCTTTTATCTGCACGTAAGATTCTGTTAATATTCTGCTTAGTGACAGTTAATCATGTGCAGTGACTCTTGTCACCACATAATTAAGCTTTGTTTTGACAATTAGGAAACCTGAATTGAAGACATCTGGTAATTTTGTGGTGTTCCATCAGGATCAATTAAGGCCCTGCATGTGCCGGATTATTTATTTATTTTAATAACTTGGTAGCCGGCATTGTTAGAGAACCTGCAGGGCGTACTATAAATCAATCAATCAATCAATCAATTTTTTTATATAGCGCCAAATCACAACAAACAGTTGCCCCAAGGCGCTTTATATTGTAAGGCAAGGCCATACAATAATTATGTAAAACCCCAACGGTCAAACGACCCCCTGTGAGCAAGCACTTGGCTACAGTGGGAAGGAAAAACTCCCTTTAACAGGAAGAAACCTCCAGCAGAACCAGGCTCAGGGAGGGGCAGTCTTCTGCTGGGACTGGTTGGGGCTGAGGGAGAGAACCAGGAAAAAGACATGCTGTGGAGGGAGCAGAGATCGATCACTAATGATTAAATGCAGAGTGGTGCATACAGAGCAAAAAGAGAAAGAAACAGTGCATCATGGGAACCCCCCAGCAGTCTACGTCTATAGCAGCATAACTAAGGGATGGTTCAGGGTCACCTGATCCAGCCCTAACTATAAGCTTTAGCAAAAAGGAAAGTTTTAAGCCTAATCTTAAAGTAGAGAGGGTGTCTGTCTCCCTGATCTGAATTGGGAGCTGGTTCCACAGGAGAGGAGCCTGAAAGCTGAAGGCTCTGCCTCCCATTCTACTCTTACAAACCCTAGGAACTACAAGTAAGCCGCAGTCTTAGATCGAAGCGCTCTATTGGGGTGATATGGTACTACGAGGTCCCTAAGATAAGATGGGACCTGATTATTCAAAACCTTATAAGTAAGAAGAAGAATTTTAAATTATATTCTAGAATTAACAGGAAGCCAATGAAGAGAGGCCAATATGGGTGAGATATGCTCTCTCCTTCTAGTCCCCGTCAGTACTCTAGCTGCAGCATTTTGAATTAACTGAAGGCTTTTTAGGGAACTTTTAGGACAACCTGATAATAATGAATTACAATAGTCCAGCCTAGAGGAAATAAATGCATGAATTAGTTTTTCAGCATCACTCTGAGACAAGACCTTTCTGATTTTAGAGATATTGCGTAAATGCAAAAAAGCAGTCCTACATATTTGTTTAATATGCGCTTTGAATGACATATCCTGATCAAAAATGACTCCAAGATTTCTCACAGTATTACTAGAGGTCAGGGTAATGCCATCCAGAGTAAGGATCTGGTTAGACACCATGTTTCTAAGATTTGTGGGGCCAAGTACAATAACTTCAGTTTTATCTGAGTTTAAAAGCAGGAAATTAGAGGTCATCCATGTCTTTATGTCTGTAAGACAATCCTGCAGTTTAGCTAATTGGTGTGTGTCCTCTGGCTTCATGGATAGATAAAGCTGGGTATCATCTGCGTAACAATGAAAATTTAAGCAATACCGTCTAATAATACTGCCTAAGGGAAGCATGTATAAGTGAATAAAATTGGTCCTAGCACAGAACCTTGTGGAACTCCATAATTAACTTTAGTCTGTGAAGAAGATTCCCCATTTACATGAACAAATTGTAATCTATTAGACAAATATGATTCAAACCACCGCAGCGCAGTGCCTTTAATACCTATGGCATGCTCTAATCTCTGTAATAAAATTTTATGGTCAACAGTATCAAAAGCAGCACTGAGGTCTAACAGAACAAGCACAGAGATGAGTCCACTGTCCGAGGCCATAAGAAGATCATTTGTAACCTTCACTAATGCTGTTTCTGTACTATGATGAATTCTAAAACCTGACTGAAACTCTTCAAATAGACCATTCCTCTGCAGATGATCAGTTAGCTGTTTTACAACTACCCTTTCAAGAATTTTGAGAGAAAAGGAAGGTTGGAGATTGGCCTATAATTAGCTAAGATAGCTGGGTCAAGTGATGGCTTTTTAAGTAATGGTTTAATTACTGCCACCTTAAAAGCCTGTGGTACATAGCCAACTAACAAAGATAGATTGATCATATTTAAGATCGAAGCATTAAATAATGGTAGGGCTTCCTTGAGCAGCCTGGTAGGAATGGGGTCTAATAAACATGTTGATGGTTTGGATGAAGTAACTAATGAAAATAACTCAGACAGAACAATCGGAGAGAAAGAGTCTAACCAAATACCGGCATCACTGAAAGCAGCCAAAGATAACGATACGTCTTTGGGATGGTTATGAGTAATTTTTTCTCTAATAGTTAAAATTTTGTTAACAAAGAAAGTCATGAAGTCATTACTAGTTAAAGTTAATGGAATACTCAGCTCAATAGAGCTCTGACTCTTTGTCAGCCTGGCTACAGTGCTGAAAAAGAAACCTGGGGTTGTTCTTATTTTCTTCAATTAGTGATGAGTAGAAAGATGTCCTAGCTTTACGGAGGGCTTTTTTATAGAGCAACAGACTCTTTTTCCAGGCTAAGTGAAGATCTTCTAAATTAGTGAGACGCCATTTCCTCTCCAATTTACGGGCTATCTGCTTCAAGCTACGAGTTTGTGAGTTATACCACGGAGTCAGGCACTTCTGATTTAAAGCTCTCTTTTTAGAGGAGCTACAGCATCCAAAGTTGTCTTCAATGAGGATGTAAAACTATTGACGAGATACTCTATCTCACTTACAGAGTTTAGGTAGCTACTCTGCACTGTGTTGGTATATGGCATTAGAGAACATAAAGAAGGAATCATATCCTTAAACTAGTTACAGCGCTTTCTGAAAGACTTCTAGTGTAATGAAACTTATTCCCCACTGCTGGGTAGTCCATCAGAGTAAATGTAAATGTTATTAAGAAATGATCAGACAGAAGGGAGTTTCAGGGAATACTGTTAAGTCTTCTATTTCCATACCATAAGTCAGAACAAGATCTAAGATATGATTAAAGTGGTGGGTGGACTCATTTACTTTTTGAGCAAAGCCAATAGAGTCTAATAATAGATTAAATGCAGTGTTGAGGCTGTCATTCTCAGCATCTGTGTGGATGTTAAAATCGCCCACTATAATTATCTTATCTGAGCTAAGCACTAAGTCAGACAAAAGGTCTGAAAATTCACAGAGAAACTCACAGTACGACCAGGTGGACGATAGATAATAACAAATAAAACTGGTTTTTGGGACTTCCAATTTGGATGGACAAGACTAAGAGTCAAGCTTCAAATGAATTAAAGCTCTGTCTGGGTTTTTGATTAATTAATAGCTGGAATGGAAGATTGCTGCTAATCCTCCGCCCCCGGCCCGTGCTACGTGACTCGGGGGGTGTTGACTCATTTAAACTAACATATTCATCCTGCTGTAACCAGGTTTCTGTAAGGCAGAATAAATCAATATGTTGATCAATTATGATATCATTTACCAACAGGACTTAGAAGAGAGAGACCTAATGTTTAATAGACCACATTTAACTGTTTTAGTCTGTGGTGCAGTTGAAGGTGCTATATTATTTTTTCTTTTGAATTTTTATGCTTAAATAGATTTTTGCTGGTTATTGGTAGTCTGGAAGCAGGCACCGTCTCTACGGGGATGGGGTAATGAGGGGATGGCAGGGGGAGAGAAGCTGCAGAGAGGTGTGTAAGACTACAACTCTGCTTCCTGGTCCCAACCCTGGATAGTCACGGTTTGGAGGATTTAAGAAAATTGGCCAGATTTCTAGAAATGAGAGCTGCTCCATCCAAAGTGGGATGGATGCCGTCTCTCCTAACAAGACCAGGTTTTCCCCAGAAGCTTTGCCAATTATCTATGAAGCCCACCTCATTTGTTGGACACCACTCAGACAGCCAGCAATTCAAGGAGAACATGCGGCTAAACATGTCACTCCCGGTCTGATTGGGGAGGGGCCCAGAGAAAACTACAGAGTCCGACATTGTTTTTGCAAAGTTACCACACCGATTTAATGTTAATTTTAGTGACCTCCGATTGGCGTAACCGGGTGTCATTACTGCCGACGTGAATTACAATCTTACCAAATTCACGCTTAGCCTTAGCCAGCAGTTTCAAATTTCCTTCAATGTCGCCTGCTCTGGCCCCGGAAGACAATTGACTATGGTTGCTGGTGTCGCTAACTTCACATTTCGCAAAACAGAGTCGCCAATAACCAGAGTTTGATCCTCGGCGGGTGTGTCGTTGAGTGGGGAAAAACGGTTAGAGATGTGAACGGGTTGGCGGTGTACACGGGGCTTTCTGTTTAGGGCTACGCTTCCTCCTCACAGTCACCCAGTCGGCCTGCTTTCCCCGGCTGCACGGGATCTGCCAGGGGGGTAACTAACGGCGGCTAAGCTACCTTGGTCCGCACCGACTACAGGGGCCTGGCTAGCTGTAGAATTTTCCACGGTGCGGAGCCGAGTCTCCAATTCGCCCAGCCTGGCCTCCAAATGTGGATGTGGAATCCATTAGCCTAGTGGGGAAATTATTGCAGGAAATCCACTGTGGTGACAGTATAGTGTATTTTCCAGGCAGAGAAAGTTTTCAAGTTGAGACTGCGGCTTATTCCGGAAGGGAAATTTTTCAATTTGTGACTGTGGCTTATTTCCGCAGATGTGAATAACAATAAAATTGAGGGTACCCCACTGGCTGTTTCTGCAGTGACAAATATTTTGTGTCTGCTACCTTGTGTCTGGAATTTCATAAACCCAAAACTAATTTTAGCACCTTCAAGCATCTTATGTACATTACTCTGGAACCACCCCCAAATCCCATAGTCAAAATTTCAATCCCAGTGAGGTCCTTAGTTTGCCTGTCATTAACATAAGCTCACTGTCCTCAAAATCACTGTTGATAAATGATCTAATATGGAAGACCACCTAGATGTGATTGATTTATGTGAAACCTGGCAGAAACCCTACTGCTGCCCTCCCCTTAAAAGAAGCCTGCCCACCAGCGTACACATTTAGTCACATCCCTCATGATACAAAGCAAGGCAGAGGTGCTGTTTTGTTTGACCAGTTTGACCAGCTATGCGTAACCTAGGCTTGTGTGTCATACATCACACTGACAAGGTGAGGAACCTTGGGGTGATTTTGATCCTATGCTGTCCTCACCAGGACTGTTTTCTTTCATCTGCAAAACATAGCGAAGACTCATTCCATCCCGTCTGTGGCTGAAGCAGAGACTCTGATCCATGCATTTGTCTCTTTTAGACTGGACTACTGCAATGTACTATTTGCTGGTTTACTACAGTCCAGCATTAGGGGTCTCCAGTTGGTTCAAAAATGCTGTTGCCAAAGTTTTGACAAGAAGCAGAACTCCAAGCAGAAATCCAAACTCACAGTGACAGGCAGCCAGTGAAGAGATGCCAAAATCGGGTGGAATGGGTCAAACTAACCTATAAATTATTCACAGAACTAGCACCACCCTACTTAGCTGACCTATTTACACCCTGTGTACTCTGCATTCTCAGGGCACAGTACTACTTGTGTTACTAGAGTGAATAAAAAGTCTGCGGGCCAGAGAGCCTTATCAAGTTTGACGGACAGAAATGTCTGGACACAATTGCAGGACTCAACACAGTAGCTCTGATTAGTAAAAATGTTTACTGAAGGATTCAGTGGGGTCCGGTACACAGCAAGGCAGTCAAAGATGAGAAAACAGATCCAAAACATCAGGCATAAGGTGTGTAGTCAGTATAAATGAGCAGTTGGTCGAAACACAACATGGTAGCAGGACTTGGAAACATAAAACAGAGCTGGAAGCAAAGACACAAGGCGCAACGATCTGGCAGGGAACTAGTGCAACCAGTGGAGCTTAAATACACCCAGGTGATGAGGCTACAGATTAGAAACAGGTGTGTGGAAAGATCCAGAACAGGGTGTGTCCCAGACAGAGTGTGACGCTCACACCAAGCACCAAGAGAGACGGCCAAGAGAGATTGGGACAGACAAAGCCCAAGCAAGAAAAAATCCAGCAAGAGAAATCACACACTGAAACAACAAGCAAAAATGAACTAAACAAACTAAACAGACAAAGCATGATACAACAAGTCCAGATCATGCCAAGTCTCCTTCTGTCATACCCGTATTTTGTGGAATGATCTCCCAGCGGAGATTAAAAACAGTCAGATCCTGCAAAAACATTAAAGTCCCGACTGAAGCTGCATCTATTCTCCCTCTCATATGGTACTATGCTTCCTATCCCTTTAACTCATCTTATTAGCAACGGAACATGTCTCGGCCTCACTTCATCTAAATTCTGGATCTTTTACTGAAGTACAGGGCTAACTGCTGTTGACCACCTTAGTATTATCTTTGTTTTCCTGTGGATTTACTGATGTTGAACTAATACCTTAGATATAATTATTTCCTTTCGACTGATTCTGCTATTATTCTCTCTGTTTGTGGCACGGATGAATTGTGCAAGGCTGACGGCTGCACACGACAGGGTGCAAGATTGACCATGAGATGCTCTGGCTGAAGCTGATGCAGCACACTGCAGTATGCTTTTGGAATATACTCCCACATGATGAAATGATGGATAGATGCTGTCCCTGCATCTCAGGGTGCTGGATGACCCCCTGCCAATGACTGCGTGTTCATCTCAGTAATGCACTTTGTTTTGATGCTATTCTGGTTGTTTCTGTTCCCTGTTTCTTCAGCTTGGTAAAACTTTGTAAAAACCTTGTAACTGTTAGATTGGCCTAAGCAGTGGGTCACCCCACTGAGTCTGGTCTGGCTTGAGGTTTCTTCCTCAACATTATCAGAGGGAGTTTTTCCTTATCACTGTCACCTGTGTGCTTGCTCAAGGGTTGTCAGGTTAGACCTTACTCGTGTGAAGTGCCTTGAGGCAAGCGTTGTGTGATTTGGTTTTGTATAAATGAAATCAATTGAATTTGGATTGTTCAGGGGGTCCGTCTCTAAAAAAATTTGGAAAGCTCTTTAAATGTTTAAGGTACAAAAAACGTATTTGTGCATCTCTCTTCACAACATCACTGGTTATTGGAAAATGATAGTGTAGTGTTTAGGGTGTACATCCCCTTCCTCATAAAACAATACAGCAGATGCATTGGCTACAGTACAACTCCGCAATACTCTTTATTATGGACTGAATCAATTCATTGCCATTTGATTCACTGCGATGCAGTCCAACACAAGATATAATTTAGATGATAAATTAAAATGAGTCAAAACTGGCACTGCTTCCCTTCAAATACATATTTCATGAAAAAACCAGGTACCAGTTAATTTTTTTACTACTGTGCTGTAACACACTGGTGGCTGCCTTTGCTTGTCTTCTGTTCACCACTGGGTGCAACACCACACACGGGCATCACACCATAGAAGAAGACAGCTGGTTATTCACATAGTATTGCTTTCCTGTTCTGAAGCAGTGTGAATGCTTATTAAATTGTAAACAGAGTGTAAAGTTCAACAAGGTGCATTATACTTTATGCCAGCTGCCACTATTGGACATGTTGCTGTGTGTATTTCCCACAAAGTCAACATTCTTGCTGGTCTTCCGAGATCCTCGTGCCAATCTTGAACTTTTACCAGCAGTTATTGAAGATGCAGAAATGGTGTAACAAGCTTACTCAACTGATTTTAGAATGTTAAAATGAACCCATTGACCGGATTTTTTTATTGATTCAGGGGGTCCGTGTATGGATGTAGTCGTGTCTGTTACTCTCAAATTATTTTGTATTTATTTATGGCAGTTAATTGTTACATCCCTAGTAGTGACAATAATACCAAACGCTCTTTGATCATTTAACCCATACATAAAAAAATACAGCGTATAAAATGCCCTAATACATGTTGAAGTTGTGTCTCCCTTTGTGTTTGAATTATTAATGGGGGATTAGGGAAGGTGACTTTCATACAGATAGAGGCTCAAAGTCACATTTATTGTAGACACTTGATGAAGAAGAGGCATAACAGACTCTTCAGTGTTTTTACTGGAGGTAGGACAGAAAATGTGAGGAGCATTGACCCAATTATGCAATGATTAGCTAAGTGAGAGTAAAGTGTTTCTGCTTCAGGCTTTATTCAGGTGTAAATTAGGATCAAAATAGGACCGGTGGGATGAAAATCTAAAAAGAGTTAAAGAACACACACACACACACACACACACGTATGAGAATGCCCTGCCTGTAATTTCCATCATCCATCCATTATCTATACCCACTTGCTCCAATTAAGGGTCACGGCGAGGCTGGAGCCAATACCAGGAGTCATGGGGTGTGAGGCCAGTCTGTGGCAGGGACCACCTGTAATTTTCACCAGGGATTTTGATTGCCCATCCTCACTGAAATCAGTTCAAATGTAACTTAAAATGACTCACAATGTTTCAAGTCATAGCAAACTGTATTTTGGGCAGATTACATCCACAATTTGATCAAAAGTCAAAAATGAAAATGGAGTTAGGTCAAACATTGTAAAATAGACTAAAATACCTGTGTATATAATCATGTGAAGTCCTACAAAAAATTGTCATGACCTATTTCCAGAGATATTCACAAATAATTTTTTGCAAGCTCAAGTCAAGTCTCAAGTCTTTTGTCACGAGTCCAAGTCAAGTCTCAAGTCTTTAGCCATCTGGTCAATCTCCAACACTGTATTGGTAACTCTCATTCAGATTCTGAATTCAAAGCTGTACTATTGCATGTCTACCTAGGGGGGTCTGAGGGCATGCCCCGTGAAATTTTGTTAAAATTTAAGTGAAATGTTACAGTTTTATGCAATCTGACATGTTATTTGGACATTTTTTCACGACTGTACATGATCAATTTGTGTATCAATATTTTTTGGATGGCACACTTGTTTAGTGAACCTGAACGTGACAACAGAACTGCTGCCACCATCAATATAACGGTCATCAATATCAACAGTATCACCATCATAATCACCATCATCATTATCAACAATGTCACCACCATAATCACCATCATCATTATCAACAATATCACCACCATAATCACCATCATCATTATCAACAATATCACCATCATAATCACCATCATTATCAACATATCACCACAATAATCATCATTATCACCATCACTGTCATCATTATCAACAATAGCACCCATCATAATCATCATAATCACCATCATCATTGTTAACAATATCATCATCATCATCATAATCATCATAATCACCATCATCATTGTCAACAGTATCATCATCATAATCATCATAATCATTATCAACAGTAGCACCATCATAATCACCATCATCATTGTCAACAATATCATCCTCATAATCATCATAATCACCATCACATCATCATTATCAACAGTAGCACCATCATAATCATCATAATCACCATCATCATTATCATCATAATCATCATAATCACAATCACCATCATATTTATCAGCAGTAGCACCATCATAATCACCATCATCATTGTCAACAATATCATCCTCATAATCATCATAATCACCATCACATCATCATTATCAACAGTAGCACCATCATAATCACCATCATCATCATATCACCACCATAATCATCATAATCACCATCACTGTCATCACTATCAACAGTAGCACCATCATAATCATAATAACCATCAGTATTATCATCATAATCATCAAAATCACAATCACCATCATCTTTATCAACAGTAGCACCATCATAATCACCATCATCATTGTCAACAGTATCATCCTCATAATCATCATAATCACCATCACATCATTGTTATCAACAGTAGCACCATCATAATCGTCATAATCACCATCATCGTTATCAACAGTAGCACCATCATAATCATCATAATCACCATCAGCATTATCATCATCATCACAATCACCATCATCATTATCAACAGTACCAGCATCATAATCATCGTAAGCACCATCTGCATTATCAACACCATCATCATAATAATCATAATCACAATCACCATCATATTTATCAACAGTAGCACCATCATAATCACCATCATCATTGTCAACAATATCATCATCATAATCACCATCATCGTTATCAACAGTACCACCATCATAATCATCATAATCACCATCAGCATTATTATCATCATCATAATCACCATCATCATTATCAACAGTAGCATCATCATAATCATCATAATCATCTACAATATTATCATCATATTCATCATTACATCATCATTATCAACAGCAACACCATTATAATCATCATAATCACCATCAGCATTATCAACAATATCATCATAGTCATTGCACCATCATAATCATCATTATCACCATCACACACACACACACACACACACACACACACACACACTGCTGTGTCAGGTCAGCTGAAAAATAACTAAGAGGCCGTTAAAATAAAGTTTACATAAAAGGTTTTGAAACTGCCTTTTTTTTAGTGACCCAGGCTTCTTGTGCATGCAGGAAGCATTAGCTCCCAGGTGAAGCTGCCTTAAAACATTTTACTGCTGCCAATTTCAAACAGAAATGTCATTTCCAGAGTATTTTTAAATGAAGGAATGATTGAAAGTATTGTAGGATTTGTGTGAACATATGAAACTTGCTAAACCATCTTATGTTTCCTTTTCTGTCTATAGAAGAGTGGAATTTTTAGAAGACCTGCAAGCATGTGGGGTTAATAAAGCACTATTTTCTGTTCTTTTTATGGAAGTAGCATTCAGGGGCTATTTTTACATGAGCAGATTGATTCTACATGTGTACGTCATGTCCTCAGACATGGAGATAAACAACTGGGAGGACAGAATGTTACTGCCAGGTCATCACTGGGACACTCATGGTTTCAAAGCAGGATCCAAATTTCAGTTCTCTCTGTGTATCCATGCAAAGATGACAGGGAAATAAAAAAGCAAGAGAATGTTTGCAGTTGCTCTGTAATGTTAATCTTTTTGTTTTCCTACAGGTGCTGGGGAGTCTGGGAAGAGCACCATTGTAAAGCAGATGAAGTAAGTCACAGGGACTATTCTATTTTTCATTGTAATTAAGTGATTCCCAAAGTGTGGGCCAACAGAAATCATTAAAAATAAATAAATAAAAATGTCTTTTCAAGTTTGTAATAAAGATTAAAATGACCCAGAAATATTTAATTATTTTTAAAATGTAATCAGAAGTAATAAAAAAAGCCTTGCTATTTAAATTATGTGCTATTCTTCATTTATCTGACCTAATTTAACATTTTATACATGAAAATATTTCAAAAGGTTTTCAGAGTGGGCTAGAGTCTTATTAAGGTTGGCTGGCTGTTGCAGTTCATTAAATGAAAAATTATTTGTGATTTTCAAGCTCTTTGTAACTGGTATGCCTCATTCATCATTAAAGGATATTAAGTTCAAATCCCCGTCAAATCAGAAAAATTACTCAGGGACCTTGGGCAAAGGCCATAATCCCTAATTGGTCCCAGTGTGTAGTGATCACCTTGCATGGCAGCACCCTGACATTGGCGTATGAATGGGTGAATGTGAGATATTACTGTGAAATGCTTTGACCATGAAAATGCTCTCCAAATGCAGTCCATTCACCATCCACTGTTAACAATCAAGCATCTGAAGCCTCTGCTCACCTTTGGTGATTGCTTTTTTTGTGAGAAATCATGTATTGAATAATTAATAGGCCATCTGTCCAAGAAATTAAAAATTGACGGTATACCCCTTGACCTAATATCAAAATAAACTGCTTTTTAAATTATTTACATGTTAGTGATACAAAATGTCAAAAGGAATATGGACAGCTTAGTTTGTTGTTGTTGTTATTATTGGTAGGGTGGTGATCAAATGGTTAGTGCGCATGGTTTCAGTACAGAAGGTTCCCAGTTCAAACCCCACCCCTGCCCATTTCTCCTTGTAATGTGGAGTTGCATCAGGAAGTGCATCTGGAGTAAAACTTGTTCCACCAGGACATCCATCTTGGATCTGCTGTGGCGACCCAACAAGGGAACAGCCGAAGGGACTTACTATTATATTAAAAAATATCTATGTTAAATCAGTTCTATCACCAGCAATATTGTTTGTAAAAAAAAATCTGGACTTGATGTCATAGGTTAGCTGTTACATGTGCAATAAAGCAGTCATTCCCAACTGTTTTTGGCTTATAGCCACTTTAAAACAAAACACTTGTGACATCAAAGGATTAATATATCTGAGTTCTGAGAATTATGTTTGGAGATTATACCTAATAAGGTATATATCAGAACAAGTAGTAGTAGTAGTAGCCAGTAAACTAGTATTGATCGGCCTGTCTGGTATTTATATTTGTATATTTTATTTGCAATCTTTTACTTTTACTTTTGATACTATGTGTGCTTCTTACCCTGTGTGCTGATATACAGTGCTGCTGGAACCTCAGTCTTTGTAAGGGAGTCTTCCCAAGGGATCAATGAAGTTCTGTCTAATCTAATCTAATCTAAATAGAAACATTCATTGAAAACTATGAGGGGGGGGGGGGGGGGGCATGCTGGACTCCGAAAAATGATGCCCACCTCTTCCACCATTCAGAAGATTCAGACGGCTTTCGGTGGCTTTTCAGTCGTGTGACTATCCGAGAAATTGTGGAAGAGGTGAGCATGTCACAACATGTCCTGTGAGGCTTCAACAGGGTGGCGCTTTTGCTCTGTCAGCTTCGTGCCGAAGCCATCGGCATGAATTTCGCCGCCACGCTTTTCATGGCCAAATCTTCTGTCACAGTGGAATGTACCGAAAAAGTGCTGATGTCCACCTCGCAATTTTTCGGATAGTCACACGACGGTCCCACATCACCACAGAGTTCCTTTGGAAATGATCTGGTCATTCAGCATGTTGATGTCCGCCTGTAGCACGGCGCGCTCTCCACCGTTGTGCGGACATCTTTAAACCAGTTGTACTGCTCCTTAATCTGTGTATGCCCATATCATCACCAAAAGCCGTCTGAATAATCCGAATGGTTTCCACCTGGCTGTCGCCCAGTTTCTGGCAAATTTGATGCAGTCGCGCTGCTCCAGTCGTTCCGCCATTTTCCTTGCAAAGAAAATCCGACGAGAGACTCCACCTATCCTCACAAAGGCTGCTTACAAGCAAATGACGCAACCGACAGGCGTGAAAAAATTCACGCATGCGCACGAAGGTTCAAGGTTGGCTCTGCAGCACACGTGATTCAAATCCATCAGGTTTTTGAAAAAAATAAAAAGGTGGGATACTTTTCTAACAGACCTTGTATAACGCATGTAGTGAGTAAACGGATCAGACGCATTGTGATTATACAGCAGCATATTATGGGTGTATTATGATGCATCGTGCAGGTGTTGTGCGTGCACGGCATCTGCATTGCGGTCATAAAGGAAGCGCACTCGGCCGTCTGCATCACTATTCACACCAACAATACAGCCTCTGGAGCATTTGCTGGACTTGGACAAGTTGATTGGAGTAAAGAAGCAGTGAACAGGGCGAGTGGTGACGTCAGCGGATCGCACCAGAGCGCAGCTCATCTGAACGATTATAACAAGAAGTTAAATCTGTTATAAATAGGAATAATAGTGTAACAGCTGCAGACAAGAAAGAAAAACACGCAACTGTTTTATCAAGCATGACAATGTAAACAAGTCAATAATTACCTTTTTAGACAGCAAAAAAATGCTTTCTGCTTGTTAGCGTTTCTGTTTGTGCGTGTACGAACGGCCCAGCTACAGCTTCCTCTGTGATTCAGGAGGTGATTAGAGCCGTTTTCACAACAGCCAATTTGCAGACTGAAATATATTAATCCCGCCACGAAATAATTATTTTATATAGGCAGCATCCAGCACAGAGCACGTGGCAGCTGGTAGAACAAAGAACGGGTCCAGCTGTGAACACAGCATCTGATTTGCATCTGCTGCAAATCGATGCAAAGCAGACATCATAAAAACGCTTTATTTGTGGCCAGTCTGTATGCAGTCGCTACAACTTATTTTAGTTCGTGATGTGGACATGATGGCCACGCAAAATATCCGTTTTACACACTGTCCCAGTCCGCTGCCAAGCCGCAAATCCCTGTCATTTGTGGATATCAGCAGATGACGGCAAATATACAGCGCATAGATTGAGTGTGTTTGTGTATGTATGGAGTATGTAAGGTGGATGTCATCCGCAGCCAAAATTTGTGCAGCTCAAAAATCCTGGTAACGGAAAATGTGCCTCTGCGGATAATTGTGGACGTGTGCGGGTGTCGGCCGACTCATACAAGCTGTTGTTTCACACATATTGCGGATGTTAAGCAAATCCAATTTTGTGCGCAATCCATACGCAAATCCTCCTAAACGCCAGTGGGACCGAGCTCTTACATAAGTAATGTGGGTTCTCTTTCAAAAAAAGAAGCCAGCAGCAGAAGAATGAATGTGTCAGGTTTCTGTTCCACTCTCTCTGTCACATATTTTGTGAGCTGATGTAGATGTTTCAGCGTCCTGACATGTAGTTGGCAAACCAGCTAATCAGTGGGACAAAATAACACACTACCACACCTACTCCTGATTAATGGTATCATGATTTATGACCATTAGACAATGGTCATGTTCTATCTTTTGTGTTTCTTGTTAATGTCTTTGCTTACAGCACAGGAACAGTAATGAGTTTTTGAATGCAGGATGTTGTAATACTCATGCACCATTCAGAGTGCATTCACGTGGAGGACCCTAAATGGCCTAATTATTCACATTCCTTTGGGCGAGGCAGGAATTGAATGTATTTTTTATGAGCTTGAAGCAGGAACACTTTGCTGGTTGAAGCTGTGTTATTAACACATACAGGCTTGCACATAAATCAGCCTGCAAGTTAGAAGCACAGCACTGGTCGAGTGCGCAGCCGTGCACATCAACAAAGTGTGGATCAAGCATTAAAAAATTCCGCTTGGTATTGTTGGTTGTTAAATTATGGCATTAGTTTCACCATTATTTGCACCAACACAGTTTTGTGTTAGAATGAGTGTTGGGAAATTTTAGTTAATTCTGTTGGCATGCTGATGAAGTCTGGAAGGGTTTGAAAAAAATACATTCAACACACTTAAACCCCCTGTGTTTGTTATTAGCTACAAAAATCAATGGACAAACCCTCTGTGACATCACACGTTTTCTGAAGAGTGGGTTTGAAGGTCAATGGGTTGGCTCTAGATTTGAGCACCTTGTCAGTGCCTGACGCTTAACTCCTGACCAGCTCAAAATGGATAAAGGGGTTGAGTGTAAACCAAACCAGCAGGAATTTTTGTCTAGTTACATTGTCACAGTGAAGTTATGCATGCACAAATGGCCTCGAGAGAGCTGCTGCTGACTGGCTGCAGTTTACTCTGTTCCTGGTTCAGCATTGTCCATCTAAATAAGTCAGTTTAATTTATTTGATTTATATAGCACCAAATCACAACAACACTGCCTCAAGGTGCTTCACGCAAGTAAGGTTTAACCTTGCCAACTCCACTGAGCAAGCACACAGGTGACGGTGGTAAGGAAGAACTCCCTCTGGCATTTTTGAGGACGAAACCTCAAGTAGACCAGACTCAAAGGGGTGACCCACTGCTTTGGCCATTCTGACTGCATTCTAAAGGCAACTTGACACTTGCAAAAATTTGATCTCCACACTGGCACCCAATCTGGCGTGCCAGCGGGTAACTTCATTGTAAATTGTTGTAAACTGTGCGTGAATTGTGTGCAGCTGTGTGAAAGTACGCAAAGAAAACTTTGAAATGTTCAAAACGTCTGGCACGCATTAATTTTGTGAACTGGTCATGGACATTGCCCAACCTATTCGAAAACACTGCGTGCCACTACGTGTCAATGTGTCTCTTTTCCTTAGTGCAGCACAAGACGAGATGTTACCTTTAGAATAAACATAATTTTACAGATACATTATAAAACTCATAAGAAGGAATGAACATGCAACTGTTTTACTAATCCATTACAATATATATATTATAATAATTACCTATGAGATGGTTCCAAATGTGTTCTCTGTCACACAGGGTGAAAGTAAGGGCCCCTTCACACATAGTGTGAATACGTACAACTCCAGGGTGACTCACGGCAGTAGAGCTCATATGAGTGCACCACGAAACATCGCGCCGACAGGCAGGCATGCACGATGCCGGTGCGACGGTTCGTGCACGCAGGAACACAGATGTGTAACCACATCGCGCAGCTGCTGTGAAGAAAAAATAAATGAAAAATAAAAAAATACTTGCTGCGACAGTTCCGTGTACACGGGAACATAGCAGCTTTTCACAGCAGCTGTGCGATGTGGTTGAAAATAAAAAAATAAAAGTTACATGCCACCCACTTGAATTGAACTCGCGCCTTCCAAAAGCTCTGATTTCCAGACAGAAACTTTACCACTGAGTTACCGTCGCTGTCCTGTGAAAGCTACGGGAAACTGCCTGATATCAGAAAGGACGTGGACATATTTTAAAAACAAAATAAAACCACAAACCATACAAAAACACTGCATTTATCAAGCGGCAATACAAATATGAACTGTCTATTCCTCTGTAGATGACCCATGGTCACTGACGTACAGTCATGAAATGACATGAATGAGAGGCAGTGTGCTGTGATCATGTCCACATCTACTGCGCGTGTCAAGCGCTCCACGCGCATGTCCTGCCAGTGTGCCGCAGGACTTGCACAGCATCACGTTGAACAGAGCTCAAGTGGGTGACGTGACAGTCAGATCACCCCTGTGGTTTGATCTAATGGTCCATTTCATCTGGAGCAGCCTGTCAATCGGTTGCAGTGAGTGAGTGCACGCATACTGCAGCCCGTCGCCAAGCGATATTTGTTTTTATTTATGTCCACGTGATGACAGCAAGCAGACACACGCGTGTCACAGTGGCCAGTTGTTAGTCCATGTCCGTCCGAACACAGTGCGTGTTGTCCAGCTGGGATGTCCAGTTTGACAGATCTCCACAGCTGCTTCTGTCGACGGCAACACCTCCTGCCAGTTCAGCGCACTCACCAAAGCCACACTCGTGGGCACTTAGACAGATTTTCACTGCCAGCACGAAAGCAATTGTTTGCTGACTGTTGTCGTGTTAATAGTGTGAATGGCCACACATTTTCTAAGTGCCATGCGAGCGGTGTTTGATGTTCATGTGTGTCACCTGGAATTTGGCCGTGAGAGGGATCGATGGGTTTGCAGAGCGCACTCTCTGTCTTTCAGCCCCTGGTGTGTGCAAATAGATGTAGCAACAGGTGTACGAGGCAGCTACGATTTTACACATTTTGCACACGATTCCTGCTTCATGCGCACTTTATGCGCAAATTGACCAAATTCACACTATGTGCGATGGGCCCTAAGGTTTGATTCTTGCAGAAAGTGTGCCACTCAAAAAAGCAGCATGTTAAATATTAAAGACATTGCAGGCTACTGTAGCCTACTACAAATGGTAACATTTGTCTAGCACACGAAAATCTCCTTCAACACATCTCAGATGGCATATTCTGTTGATTATTTTCATGTATTCATCAAATTTACATTTATTTTGGAGAACATTTCTCTGAAATAAAGACAGGAAAATCCAGACTGAGATGCAGAGACCCTTCCACTTGGGTTTTTCAAAGTTAAAACTTGTGAAAACATGCCTCAGATCCACCTGAGGCTAGGAGGGCAAGGCATTGATATATATATATAGTATCCAATTGTATAGCAGCATGCAGGGTAAGAAGCACACAGAAGATCAAAAGTGAAAAGTAAAGCGATGTACTTTGTGTTGCAAATGTACATGAAATAATAATTGCTACAAAAAATAACCTCTACTGTAAACAATTTTAAAGCATGATAAAAATGTTTTAATTTTTTTTGTTTTTTGATATTTCAGGATCATCCATGAAGATGGTTACTCAGAAGATGAGTGCAAGCAGTACCGAGCAGTGGTTTATAGTAATACCATCCAGTCCATTATGGCTATTGTTAAAGCTATGGCCAGTCTCAAGATCGATTACAGCAACCCCGGCAGAGCGGTAAGAGATGTGTGCGCACACACACGGGCCATTTTACTTACACTACAGTAAAGTGTTTCTTTAGAGACTCACTCCTGTATAACAGCATGCCTAAACCTAAACATGCCTCAAACAAAACTTATAAGATAATACTTTATTATCAGATCAGATCCGAAATTTGTGTTACGTATTCAGTAGCTCCGTTACAACACAATACATAAACAACAAATAAGACACAGATATTTCACAAACAAACAATCCATAACCCCCGTTTTGACCCCGTATTGAATGTTTAACTTTTCAGATACCATCTTTTATATTCATTTATTAGCTATAAGACTTTTACAGTGACACAGCTTTTGTGTTATCAGCCGCTTCCTGGAGAAACAAAGCATCAGAGTCACTCGATGACTTCAAACAGCAGACAAACCTCTTTATTTTGTGTAATGCCACTTGTGGATTCAACATTTGTTTTAGCATTGCAGCCCAGTGTATTATCACTACTACTACTTCTTGTCGCTTTCATCCACCCGAAATCCTACCACTGATGTCACAAGATTAGTCACAGTCTACACTCAGTAACATGTGAGTAGGAGTTTAATTGTCCGTAGCTCCACAGTGGCCACACAGCAGCGTGTTTTGGTGATGCGTCCCAGTGCCTTTTACCATCTCATGGATGACTCACAGCACATTACCGATTATCCCCTGGCGACCTAAAGCCACACCACCAGGACATCTTGTGCATCATATTTTTCACCACGGACTGTGTAGTTCTTTGTCATCATTGTCCAACACAGTTTTAAACTTTTAACTGCTGTTGTTTGGGAACTCTGTTGCTACAGTGTGAGTGATCTGGAAACTTGAATTATGTACAGTAGTGTTCAGAATAACAGTAGGCTATGTGACTAAAAAGATTAATCCAGGTTTTGAGTATATTTCTTATTGTTACATGGGAAACAAGGTACCAGTAGATTCAGTAATTCCACAATCCAACAAGACCAAGCATTCATGATATGCACACCTTTAGGCTATGAATTGGGCTATTAGTAAAAAAAAAGTAGAAAAGGGGGTGTTCACAATAATAGTAACATGTGCTGTTGATGCTACAAACTCAAAACTATTATGTTCAACTGCTTTTTTAGCAATCCTGTGAATCACTAAACTAGTATTTAGTTGTATAACCACAGTTTTTCATGATTTCTTCACATCTGCGAGGCATTAATTTTGTTGATTTGGAACCAAGATTTTGCTCATTTACTAGTGTGCTTGGGGTCATTGTCTTGTTGAAACACCCATTTCAAGGGCATGTCCTCTTCAGCATAAGGCAACATGACCTCTTCAAGTATTTTGACATATCCAAACTGATCCATGATACCTGGTATGTGATATATAGGCCCAACACCATAGTAGGAGAACATGCCCATATCATGATGCTTGCACCACCATGCTTCACTGTCTTCACTGTGAACTGTGGCTTGAATTCAGAGTTTGGGGGTCGTCTCACAAACTCTGCGGCCCTGGACCCAAAA
Organism: Thalassophryne amazonica; assembly: GCF_902500255.1. Taxonomy (NCBI): domain Eukaryota; kingdom Metazoa; phylum Chordata; class Actinopteri; order Batrachoidiformes; family Batrachoididae; genus Thalassophryne; species Thalassophryne amazonica. Next base: position 55,444,302 of record NC_047105.1, on the reverse strand, counting down.
AGAACAATTTTACTCTCATCAGTCCACAAAATATTCCTCCATTCCTCTTGATGTGTTCTTTGGCAAATTGTAACCTCTCTCTGCACGTCTTTATTTAACAGAGGGACTTGTGGGGGTTCTTACAAATAAATTAGCTTCACACAGGCGTCTTCTAACTGTCACAGCACTTACAGGTAACTCCAGACTGTCTTTGATCATCCTGGAGCTGATCATGGGTGAGCCTTTGCCATTCTGGTTATTCTTCTATCCATTTATGGTTGTTTTCTGTTTTTTTTTTCTTCCCCTCTTTTCTTTTTTTTTTTCTTTCTGTTTTTTGTTTTTTTTTTTTTTTTTTTTTTTTTTTTTTTTGTGTCCATTTTAAAGCATTGGAGATCATTGTAGATGAACAGCCTATCATTTTTTGCACCTGCGTATACGTTTTCCCCTCCTCCAATTATTTTTTAATCAACTACGCTGTTCTTCTGAACAATGTCTTGAACGTCCCATTTTCCTCAGGCTTTCAAAGAGAAAAGCATGTTCAACAGGTGCTGACTTCATCCTTAAATAGGGGACACCTGATTCACACCTGTTTGTTCCACAAAATTGACGAACTCACTGACTGAATGCTACACTACTATTATTGTGAACACCCCCTTTTCTACTTTTTTTTTTACTAATAGCCCAATTTCATAGCCTTAAGAGTGTGCATATCATGAATGCTTGGTCTTGTTGGATTTGCGAGAATCTACTGAATCTATTGGTACCTTGTTTCCCATGTAACAATAAGAAAATACTCAAAACCTGGATTAATCTTTTTGTCACATACACCAACGAAATATAAACGCAACACTTTTGGTTTTGCTCCCATTTTGTATGAGATGAACTCAAAGATCTAAAACTTTTTCCACATAGACAATATCACCATTTCCCTCAAATATTGTTCACAAACCAGTCTAAATCTGTGATAGTGAGCACTTCTCCTTTGCTGAGATAATCCATCCCACCTCACAGGTGTGCCATATCAAGATGCTGATTAGACACCATGATTAGTGCACAGGTGTGCCTTAGACTGCCCACAATAAAAGGCCACTCTGAAAGGTGCAGTTTTATCACACAGCACAATGCACAGATGTCGCAAGATTTGAGGGAGCGTGCAGTTGGCATTGCTGACAGCAGATACGTCAACCAGAGCTGTTGCTCGTGTATTGAATGTTCAGTCTCTACCATAAGCCGTCCCAAAGGCGTTTCAGAGATTTGGCAGTACATCCAACCAGCCTCACAACCGCAGACCCACGTGTAACCACACCAGCCCAGGACCTCCACATCCAGCATGTTCACCCTCCAAGATCGTCTGAGACCAGCCACTCGGACAGCAGCTGAAACAATCGGTTTGCATAACCAAAGAATTTCTGCACAAACTGTCAGAAATCGTCTCAGGGAAGCTCATCTGCATGCTCGTCGTCCTCATCGGGGTCTCGACCTGACTCCAGTTCGTCGTCGTAACCGACTTGAGTGGGCAAATGCCTCAATTCACTGGCGTTTGGCACGTTGGAGAGGTGTTCTCTTCAACTCTATGCAAAGGAAGATGTGTTGCACTGCATGAGGCAAATGGTGGTCACACCAGATACTGACTGGTATCCCCCCCAATAAAACAAAACTGCACCTTTCAGAGTGGCCTTTTATTGTGGGCAGTCTAAGGCACACCTGTGCACTAATCATGGTGTCTAATCAGCATCTTGATATGGCACACTGTGAGGTGGGATGGATTATTCAGCAAAGGAGAAGTGCTCACTATCACAGATTTAGACTGGTTTGTGAACAATATTTGAGGGAAATGGTGATATTGTGTATGTGGAAAAAGTTTTAGATCTTTGAGTTCATCTCATACAAAATGGAAGCAAAACCAAAAGTGTTGCATTTATATTTTGTTGAGTATAGCTCTACTATTATTCTGAACACTACTGTATGTTGAGTTCTGCTCACATGTTTGTGGCAAATCAATATGGGTCCTTAAAAAACAATACATAATGTAGAACATATGAGTTAGATTAAAATACTGCAGACACCACTTCTTACTATACTGAGTATTTTATTGTGCGTGCTTTTTATCTTTTGTTTCAATAAAATTAAAATATTGTGGCATGATAAGATGCATCTGTTCCATTTTGGAATGCAGACAGTTTTGTCATTTATTATTAGGTGCAGCATATTATTTTGTGTTATATTGTGTCCTCTTTATGTGCATGTTATTACAGCTGAGCCTGTTAACCCACGCACGCGTAAGTCATGATTCAGCTTTACTCAAAGGCAAGTTGTGATCCTGAAAATTTACACTACCTATAAAATCTATTTTGATCTGACCGTTTTGGGAGGGCTCGTCGTGCGTACGATTCTGGACGATGATTTCTTCTTCCTCCTTCGGCTGCTGGCAGGCCAGCGATGATTGTGGACGATTCTGTGCGGAAGATTCCTGATGATTCAAAGTTTTTGAATGCAACTCTTTAGATGCTTACTGCTGGTTCAGATTGGGCAATCATCGCTGACTGCAGCAGCGGAGGAGGAAAAGAAGATTCTGAACCCACTTCAGATGAAGAAATCATCACCATCCAGGAAGGAATCAGGCTACAAATGCTTGAAACTATTATAATATGGCAAAGTAAGCTGATTTGAAGTTTTTTTGGTCAACTTAATTAACTCGTGGTTTCAGATAACTTGTGTCCAATTTGCTCAAGTTACTGGGGCTCAGCTGTATGTGTATTCTACACAGTATTTTGATGGACAATAATGCAGGGTCCCCGGTGGCTGAATCAGCAAGTGTAGGATTGTGGTATTGAACTGAACCTGATGCTCTGTGATGAAGATATCATCCTTTTTATATAACGGTTGAGTGGATCCTTGTCATTGATGGTGCTTTGTATGTCATGTGACATGGATTATTCATTCATTTACCGTGGCAAATTTGGTTCCATACATTTTGTACCATTGCACACTGTGAACCCCCACCTACGCACACACTAGTGGTGGTGGTGTTTAGCTAAACATGGCGGAGTTTGTTTTGCTTACGGCAACGATTGAACGAGCTAATTGACTGTGCTAATTCTTGTAACACACACACATAACAGCAAATCCACTACACTGTAAGCCACTGAGGCATGAAGAGCTGTTAGGATGAAAATCTGGACAAATTTTCTGATGCGATTTTTCAATGTATCACGGACTACATCGTCAGAATTATTTTGAACTATCTAGCTGATTTTGCAAGTTGACTGAGAACTGGACTCCTATTTAAGTTTGTGTTGGACTGTTAAGCACCAGTGAGGAACGCCAAAATGTAAGTCCCTTTTCGGTTGCTTATAAATTAAAATAATATCAAATGACAAACATTATTTTAGCTGATATATGAAACAATTAATATTTTTACATTGTTTTCATGGAATGAATGTTTCAGGAGGTGAAAGATGGTACGTTCCATCTTTCACCTTCTGAAATATTCATAACTGTCAGCTGGATGTCAGGAATTCCTGGACACAATGCATGGCTCAAACAAACAGCTCTGGTTTTTAGAAGGCTTTACTGTAGTGGATTGCAGAGTAGGCAGTCAAAGAAAAGCAGCAGTACAAAAATCATCAGGCAAAAAGGCGTAGTCATAGCAGCTGGCTGGAGGTCAGGTACACACAAGGAGGCAGGTACAGAGCTGAAATGAAGGCACAAGACACAACAAACTGGTGAGGAACTAACACACCCAGTGAGCTTATATAACCCCAGGTGATAATCAGCAAATCAGAAACAGGTGTGCATGGAAAGCACCAGAACAAGAAAAAGTGGATCTGCATGTTGATTGGGCAAAAATTTTCACGGCCGATGCCAATTCCTGATGGAACTCCACATTACGTAGAGAAATATGGCAAGGGCGGGGTTTGAACCGGGAACCTTCCGCAGTGAAGCCAAGCACACTACCCACTTGTCCACCACCCCTGCTTCAAGGATATCATACTTTACTGATAATTTGAAACTGTGTTGTATCTAAAAACCAGATAAGATAGCTGCAGACAAATCCGGATCTCCCCCCCCCACAGGCCTTAACAAATAAACTGCTCCCCCCATTCACATCATTGTTTATCTGTCTTTTTGTGATCACCGAGACCAAAATAACATTTTTTTCTTTGAAATCAATAAATATAACACTGTTTCACAAAAATACTAGATGAGTCTGTATAGATTTAGATCAGTCCTCCTCTGGATTTCAATTAAACTATAACACAAATACAACTGTGATAGGTGTTTGAGGTTTTAAGCAGTATAAGTGTGGGATCACTTAATTCCCAGTGTTCATTTGATATGTATGTTCTGTTCTGCTGAGCCTCTTTGTTCTGCTCCACGTTGCAGTGATGGAAGAAGATGGATGTTTAAAAAAGAGCAGACAGGCTGCTGTGGGGAGTCATTGAATTTATTCAGAACTGCTGGCATGGCACGTTTTAACATCTCTAGAACTTGGCCAGATTTTCTACATCATCAGCAAAACACCATAAAATTAATTTGTTGTTTTGAAAGCTAATATCCATTAAAGAACGTTTGATAGGTGGTCTGTCATCTTTAATCTGCTGAATTTTGTTTCATATAATTTGTGTGTTCTTTTTTTAATCTACATGAACCCTATATACCTTGTCTTGACAGTCATTGGTACACAGTGAAGAGCATGTGCAAGTCCACTTGCAAGATGGAGGCGCGCTTTGGACGCAGCACCCGGTGCTTCTCATTTCTTTTATGTGTGGAAGTCTGTTAGGGCCCCTTCACACATAGTATGAATAAGTACAAATCAAGGCGAATCACGGCGGAACAGCTCGTATGAGCGAACCACGAAAACATTGAGCTGACGGGCAGGCGTGAACGATCCCGCTGCGATGGTTTCGTCCCCGCGACGGTGTTGTGCAGGAGCATGCACAAAACCAGAGGAACTCTGGATGACCTGTGAGGTCAGACGCTGCTGAAGGAGAGGAATTCGTCCTTCAGGTCTGGTGACGCGGTCCTCTACGGCACAATCCGCAATGATACTCTTTTTTAGACCCTTAATCTACCTGTTTATATTTTTACATACATGCACTGTAAAGCCCAGTCACACATAGCAAGAAAGTGCAGGAACCAGCCCGAAACGGTAAATATTGCCATAATTGGATGCAGTCGGAAGGGAAAGAGGCGTGGTCAGCAGTGTCAGAACACATCAAAACTACCTTGTCCACACCTACACGATGGCATCCACAGCATATGTAGACAACAGGTAGATGACACAGACTGCCGTCAGACGGCCTTAAAAGGCACTGAAGACTGCTGATGTCCAAATGTCTGGATGGCAAACACTGACTGGAGTGGGAGGGAGCACTGTGTTCCTTCCTTGGCACTGTCCCTGCCAGGACTGGACACCAGAGTACAACCAATGTATGGACCGGACCCATGCGTCAGAACTGGCATGGTGCGTTCACTCACTCCGTCGTGCAATCCACATCTGCGCTTATCCTCCAGTTCCCATCGCTACTGACCTCACGTGCGTGTGCGTAGAGTAGGTGCTGGAGTGATGACATGATTGCTGTGTGTGTTTGTTCATAATGGCTGAATGAACAGCTATGTGTGCGCGCACGCATGCGGCACACATGCGTCCGTTGTCAGCTACTGGACACTGTTGACAGGTGGGCCATGCTGTCCCATGCGTCAAACGCAGCCTTTCCAGGGAACTTAATTTCTTTTATGTTGGGGAAAGTGTAGTGACACGGACCCACAACAGGGGGCGCAAATGAACGGTCAATAGATGAGCCAAAAGGTAACAATTAATGTTGTGAATGTGCACAACAAATATACAGACAATCTCAGAATCTGATAGCAGTCAATACACAAAGGTGACGTGTGGGCAGGCTCGAGGATAGAAGACGTCTGTCCTGAGAAGAGCCGGAACACACGAGTTCCGCCGCCACCGAACCTGGTGAATACTGGAGCCGCCATGTCCCGAATTCCCAGGTGATCACCGTCCCCGACTGTCCGGATCTGGTACTGGCTGGCACCCAGTAACAAAAACAGTCATAAGGTGGAAAGTCACCTCACCTCTAATCACACACTCGTGCAGCTCCTGTTCTAACCACTTATCTGGTTGGAGTGGTGAAGCGAAGCCGTCGCGGACCACACTTTACGCCAATCTCACAGATAAGGACACACCAACAGGAAAACGCTGCAAAGAAGAGTTTAGACTAACAATACAGTCTCAGAATAGCAGAGAATATTACCTTCACAGTTAGATGATATCTCGGCAACGAGGTGGAGATGACGTCCGGTCTTTATGGAGTGAGATGATGTAGTGTAGATGGGTGACAGCTGTCAAGAGATAATGAGTGACAGCTTCACCCCCCGGCTGTGTCCGTGGCGGCAGCGCCCTCTCGTGCCTGAAGCCCGCACTTCAGGCAGGGCGCCCTCTGGTGGTGGCCAGCAGTACCTCCTCTTCTGGCGGCCCACACAACATTGTATTTGTGTTTTGGTTCACTTCAGCAGCACAACACAACTCTGGACACCGTAATGGTTGGACTGTCACATGGGATTTATTTTTGCGTGGTTGATTACAACACACAGCAGCTGGGTGAGAGGATTTTAACCACAGGCTGCGGTCCCAGTGCCACATCCACCCTGCACTGTGAAACACTCATGGACTGTTGTTGGAGGTGAGATTCATGTTTATTAATGCTGTCATGGCCTGGCACAACAGTTCCACGTCATATCTCCTAAAAGGTGATTTTATATTACAGCGGTGAGATCCATTCAGCTCCGAGCCTGATGCGTGCAATGGTCCGTTACTGCGCATGAGACCACAGAGAGGTGCAGCTGCCCATGTTATATACAGATACGATGGAGACAATAGTTCACATTATTTAAGTCACCCATGGGAAGGAATGGACGAATATCTGTACTGTAAGTTCTATTGTGGATATAACAGCAACTCCTTTGTGCTGGCGCACCCGAGGGGTTGGGGGTGTGGGGGGACATTGGAGATGGACATTATTATACATGGCACATGCAGGTCATACTGGCAGGCTTTGCCGTGCCAGATCCATCTCGAGGTTCCCTCATACGTGCTCAAATTGTTTCGGATCCTATTTTTCCACCATCAGAATATGTAAATTGCGGTCAGAAGGTGCTCAGATTGCACATGGACTGCCGTCGGATAGGTGTCCCATCTCAAAGGTGCACAGAGGGTTTTGAACATGTGTAACACACTCGGGGCCTCCAGACAGTTGGGCTCAACTGTATTTACTCTCACAGATGGCTGTCAGAATGTTTTTGAACTGCAACTCAACAATTTTTGGATGTGGGCCGAATCGTCATTCTGACGCCATTCGGCCTCATTCTGGCTATGTGTGATGGGGGTATAAAGACGGCATCCTAATTTCATTGTACAATGTCACATTGTTACAATGACAATAAGATTTCTGATTCTGATTCTGACTATGGCTGTCAAAATAACACCTTAATTTAGATTAATTACAACACCCAAAACATAATAAAAAAAATCTAAATTAATCGCACTTTGATCCATTTTTATGTCACTGACTGGGTCAGTAAATAAAGGGTGTTTTTGGGAGCAGTAACTGTTTTGTATGGCTGTGCCTTTGGACATTTTTTAAACAACAAACACTAGACCAGAATATATATATGTTTTGTAGCACCAAGGAAAGATAATGCTATTAGGACATCCACAGTGCAAGGATTAGATTTATGTTGTTCTCTAAAGTGAGGAATAAAACAGTTTGCTCTGCGACACACATCTAGGTCATATGTCATCTTGAAGTATATCTCAGGGAATTTTATCTCTCGTGTTCATTTGTAATTTCACCTCAGTTTGTAAGAGTTTTGGCATTCACAAGATGTGCTCAATATGTGCACCTCCCTTTGTTAACATTTTGAACAAACTTCTTTACAATCCTCCATATTGTCTTTCTCTCTGGAGCTTTTCAAACTGCAAAATGACGTTGATATTGTTGTTGGATTTGCACAATTGATCGAGATTCTAAGTGGCATCCTCATTGGTTCAGTCTCAAACTACATCAGAAGAAATTCCTCACATATATCTTGACATTTGAAAAAAAAGAATTCATATTAACCGTTGCAGAATTACAGTCAAATGATTATGTGGCACTGTTTTTGGGATAACGTGTACTTTGCACAAATCATTTACTTTTATCTGTGATTATGTTTGCACTCATTACACACTGAACAAAATAGGAATGCAACACTTTTGTTTTTGTTCCCATTTTTTGTGAGCTGAACTCAAAGATCTAAAACATTTTCTATATACGCAAAATACCTATTTCTCTCAAATATTGTTCACAAATCTGTCTAAATCTGTGTTAGTGAGCACAGCCAAGATAATCCTCATCCCACCACACAGTTGTAGCATATCAAGATGATTATTAGACAGCATGATTATTGCACAGGTGTGCCTTAGGCTGGCCACAGTAAAAGGCCATATGTGTGTGTGTGTGTGTGTGTAAATAATCAGTATGAGCCCTAATTAACACTTGCAAATAACAGACCACATAAGAAAGAATACAACTTTAGACACAAGCAGAGGGACACACCCAAGACACCCTGCTAGCAGCAACCCAAAACAAGCTGTGGATAATCATCAGGCTTTAAACAAGCTGTCATGTTGACGTCAGTGTGTAAAGGTCAGTCGGTGCAGTTTCAGTGTGAAGCAAATGCATGTGTCAGTAATGTGTAATAGATGGATTGAATGCTCTGCTGTGCACATTAGGGCAGCGTGCATGCTTTATGTTTTTCTGTCTCTCTCTCTGTTAAACGGCTGTCAGACTCCTACACATGATACTGTGTGGACTGGCCTGCAAACCCATGCAAGCAGAACTGCTGTAGAAATAAATCCAGACATCATCTATTGATGCGTGATCCATACACATGCATAAAAGCACATATAACTAAAAGTGTACACGTTAGTTACATCTGCTTGAGTGAGCAAGATTTGCATTGCCAAAGAGGACAAAAGCATCACACGCTGTGACTCAGACTCACTGTGGAATGATTGATTGTACTCCAACATTTCAGTGCAAAAAAGTCCTCATATCTGATGTTATGTCCAAAAGAACATCACTGGAATAACACTAATTACCACATGTTATAGGTTGGAGCCAGAGGCAACAGAGAACAGTGGTTCATGAAGGTTAAGACTCCTACTCACTGTTGATTGAGGCTAAAAATATTGTCTGTAGTGTATTGCAAAATAAAAATATCCCTCGCAGATTTCATGAAGCCTCAGGCTGGTTTCTCATATTAACAGAAAAGGCTTTTTTTTATCACATGCAACAGATGAACAGCAAATCGTCATGTTTGGGAATGTGGTTCCAGTGAATGATCATATTATTAACTGTTTACCTTTTCTGTGAGTCAGTCAACTCAACTTTATTGGTCAATTCTGCAATGCATGCACAGACATATTGGGCATTGAAGTTCCGTTACTCTCAGTATCCCAGACAATACAGAGTAATACAAACACAACAGTGGAATATAAAATGAATATACGGTGTAAATACGATAGACAGTAGAATGTGGTCAGTGAGGTACCTTGTGGTAGCACAAATTTAAAGTGCACGTCATGCATAAGCAGTCCTTGGAGATATGTTCAGTGTCTGTGAGGTGGCACGAGGGGGGTCAGGATCCAGAGTTTGTGTGTGAGGGGGGCAACAGAGGAAATGGGGGAAGAGCAGGGAGGGAGTTTAGTGCTGTTGAGTGCCGTTCCTGTAGTTCCTATCTCATTGTTGCTGATGAGACCCACCACGGTTGTGTTGTCCGTGAACTTGATGAGGAGGTTGGTGTTGTGCATTGGTGTGCAGTCATGGGTAAGCAAGGTGAAGAGGAGGGGGCTCAGGACACATCCCTGAGGGGCTCCCGTGTTCAAGGTGATGACGCTGGATGTGTTGCTGCGCCGAACCTGCACTGCCTCTGGTCTCCCTGTCAGGAAGTCTAGCAGCCAGTTGCACAGTGAGGTGTTCAGTCCCAGCCGGTTCAGAGTGACGATCAGCTGTTGGGGGATGATTGTATTGAATGCTGAGCTGAAGTCAGTGAACAGCATTCTGACATATGAGTCTTTATTGTCCAGATGTGTTAGAGCTGGGTGCACGGCAGTGGCAATGGGATCCTTGGTCGAGCGATTGGACTGATATGTGAACTGGAAGGGGTCCGGGGTGGGGGTGAGGTGCAGACTTAATGTGCTCCATGTCCATGACTAGCTGTTTGAAGCACTACATGAGGATGGGGGTGAGTCCAACTGGTCGGTAGTCACTGAAGCCAGAGGATGAGGACTTCTTTGGAACCGGGATGATAGTGGTGGCCTTGAGGCACACACACACACACACACACACACACACACACACACACACACACACACACACACACACACACACACACACACACACACACACACACACACACACACACACATCTTAATATTGTTTAACTTTGTGTGGAAAAAAATGCCAAGAACATTAGGTAGTAAAAATAAATAATTGAAAAAAAAATCACAGTTTGATCATAAGTTGTGTTGAGTATGACAACTCTTGTTCATGCATACTTAATAGTTCATCATTTCCTACTACATTGAATCTCAATTCTGAGGCTGTTCTGTAAATATTAATTCATACACTTAAGAATATTCATGTTCTGAGTTCATAAAAAACACTTCTTCTGTAATAGTTCTCTTACTTTTGTGATCAAAAATGTTGATTTGAATCTCAGTTCTGAGGCTGTTCTGTAAATAGTTATCAAATAAACAATAAATATAGCAACTTCTGATCAATCCATATCAATTTCAGACTTAAAATAATGTACTGATTTAAGCCCCATCCATTTCAGATTAAACCACATCCACTTTCGGTTTAGGCCCCGCCCACTATAAGTACAGATACGGATACAGATCATTTAGATGGTTGAACAGATACAGATAGTGGTGTACCCGCTCATCCCTACGTTCAGCTCATTCAGCTGAGAGGTGGAGTTGTCACAGGTGTGAATCTCTGCTGTCACTGAAGCGGTGAGCTACAGTATCTCCTGGAGTACTGCCTCTTAGCCTCTCTGATGCTAACAGGTTGACCCTTGTTGTTCTCAGGCCGACCTGGTCTCCTGCTTTGAACGCAGCATTCCGAGCCTTCAGAAGCCTGTAGACCTGTCCCGTCAGCCACAGCTTCTGATTGGTACTCCTGGACTTAGATGGTGGATTTGTGGGAGGCAGCTTGCTTGAACACCTCCGAGTCTGTGGTGTTAAAGCAGTCCTGAAGTGCCTCTGCAGACCTCTCCGCCCACACTCGTACTTCTTTCCAGGCCAGCAGGAGGCGCTGTGCATGTGATAATCAATAGGCCTCACTCCCCGGACAGCCAAAGGATACTCTGGCCACTCAGGCCAGAACCGACTAGTCAGATCAGCCGCCTCTCATGCCAAAGATTGTGAGTTTGTGTCCTGAGGTTTACAACACCAGACGTGTCGTAAACCTCTGAATGAATTCAAAATCCATTTTTATGACCATCACATGGGGAAATGTTCAACCACCATCTCCCTCCTGCTGTGTTTGTAGGTTATATTTAGGGTATCCAGTGAATTTTTTTTGCACGCTGACAAAAACAGTGGCTCCCTAGTCAGACTGTGTTCGCTTCAGTCAAACTAAAGAATTGTTGAAAAGAGCCGGATCGGTCGCAGACATTACACCACTGAGGTAGAGTAACAGGAGCAGTAACACTGCTGATGACTGAGGGGAAGCGGTGGGTATAAATGGAGACTATAACTAGTAGAGGAAGTGCAGGTGTGTGTCGTGAAGCAGGTGAGAACGACAGACTTCAGAAATGACAAATAGTGTGAATACTGACATGAACAAGATATAAAAAAAAATCAGTTGCAATTATAAACCATCAAAGATACATTTTTTTTCCCCCTTCTTTGAAGCACTGTTGTGAGGTCACAAACCTCAGCAGACTGAACTCGTATCTGGCTCTAAATAAACATTAGGTTGTGATTAATCTCCAGCAAGAATGAGGTAAATAAGCATCAGTGAGCTGGAAAAAAAACGCACATATTAAAAACATGAAACGGCCACAAGAAGACTGTCGATCCACCACTCGACAGGATAAGAAGACACCGGAATGAATTTCTGTGTGAAGAATCAATCATAATTTGATGCAACGTCTTTCATTCTGAATTATTCATAATGATGACCAAAAAAAGAGAAAAAAAACCCTGTCCCATCCTGCAGCCCGATGCTGTGTGTGTGTGTGTGTGTGTTTGCACAATGTCCTTCAATTGGATCGTCTCCTTTTTTCCCTCATTTTCAGTCAGAGATGACTGAAAATGAGAGTGGCTAATAAAAACGTGCATCTATTTCATTTGCTTCTTTTGTGTTACACAGCTGTAGATATTTTACACACAGCTATTCCACAGAGGAGCTTCTGTGCATGCGATATATGCAGGATCTCAGATCTGCTGCTATGCTGACGCATACAGATACACACACACACGCACATGACACACACAACACTGCTGCAAGAGCCGGCCAGAATGGAGATTAATTATACCTTTTTGCATTTTGATTTTTTTTTTTTTTTTTTACATGACTCATTCAAAATGGTGTTTTGAGAAGATTTATTCATTTCATGCTCCCAGTGATGCTGAGAAATGAGAATTCTGGGAAGAAAATCAGCAATCAACAGATAGTTGATCCACAGTTACTGCAGTAATCTATTTTATATAAAGCGTAAATAGATCCTTGTCATTTGATTGGTGGCATATATGTCATGTGATATGGATTATTCATACCATTTGCCATTGTGTTCCATTTAGCATGCAGTTTTGGTTCTATGTATTTTGTGCTCACAAGCAGAAATAGCACCTATCTTTAGAGGTGGGTGATGCCGGGAATTTTCGTATTGATCTGATACCAAGTAAAAACAGGCCCAGTATTGCCGATATTGATGCCGATACTGATACTTTTTCCTATTTAAGCTTCATAGATCCAAAGGATCCAAAAGACCTAGGATAGAATTTCTCCAAATATTGTACATGACAACAAAATACTTTATTATCACAATCAACATTTTTGTTAAAAAAAAATATCACTCAACACAACTTAGAACAAAATCTCCTGAGGTAGAGGGCTGACAAACCACAATACAAGGGTGCGCTGCTCCGTGTTGTGTGACACAGCGCAGCGCTGCTCTTACAGACAGAAAGTAGACTTTGATGAATCTGCATGCGCAGCAGTCAGTGCGTGTAGGAGAGAAAAAAGCTTGAGTATTGATCTTTTTATATGAGGATCGTTCAATATCAATACCAGCGTTGGTATTGATATTATCGATATTAGGATCGATCCGCCCACCTCTACCTATCTTAAAACCAAACATGGCGGGGTTTGTTTTATTGACTGTGCTTATTCTTGTAACACACATAAAAACAGAAAATAAATCCAGTACACCATAAACCATCTCGAGACATTTGCAGTATTTGCTGGAACGTCTCTACTTGAAGACGGAGAGGAACAGTAGTAGCCATTAAACCAGTAGCGAGCAGTATTTCTGGTATTTATATTTGTGTATATATTTGCAAATTGTGTTTTACTTTCACTTTTTATACTCTGTGTGCTTCTTACCCTGTGTGCTGCTGTACCATGCTGCTGGAACCTCAATTTCCCCGAGAGAGTCTTCCCAAGAGATTAATAAAGTTCTGTCTAATCTAATCTAAGTACAAGCGCCGTCGGATTAAGAGCTCGACATTTTTCGCTGGACTGAGGAAAGCAGACAGCAGTCTGTACACAAAGAAGTCAATACACGGCATCAGGTACATACTACATCATCAGGATTGTTATGACTTGTACTTCCTTGGCAGTAGTTCACGGCCATGGCTTGCATAAATAAATATCACTTATTTAGAATGAAGTGCTCAAATAATCAGAGGTAGCAGACTTGATTGCAGCTGCACTGCAGCATTGATTATTTGTGCAGGTAGTGTGTATTTGCTGTGTCACGTCCACTCAGTCAAACAGAGGATGTCATGTTAACCAGTGTTTATAGATTCTAAATAATTTGCAGTTTTGTTGCATTCTGTTATGTTTAAAAAGTGGGTGACACCATAAAATGTGCACAATTAATCACGAAAAATTATGAAATGTTGATATTTTAAAAAATCCTGAACAATAATAGTTGATGATGAGTGCGCAGGTGAAGGATAAACAACAGCTGTCTGAAGCCTGCGCTCTATTTCAGGCCTTAGCCGCGGCCATATTGTTGCTACGTCATCCCCAGAATGACTCCTGCTGATTCAAGCCCAAATCAATTGTAAACACGGTGGAGGTCGAGCTGTTTTCAGGCGAGTTTGTTTTTCTACTGTGGAGCTTTTTTTTTTTTTTTTTTTGACTGCATTTATATAGCGCTTTTCCATCTTGATCATTTGTGAAGTTGAAATTTGAAGTCTATGTTTTCTTCTTGCAGTTATTCCGGTGTAACAGTATATCTTACTCCCCTGGATATCTTACCCCTAGACAACATCTGATATACATCCAGTGACGTATATCAGATGGAATTTGATAAAAATAAAATAATAATATTAATAATAAAAATAAAAAAGATGGCACTGTGAAAAAGCTCAATATAACGACCTCCTTAACTGGAGTAGCTAATCAAAAAGAATGCTTAATAATTTGTGATGAAAAAAATGTAAAGACAATGAATAATGTCACTAATCACTAATGAATAATGTCTGATTTTATGTTTGTAAATGATGAACTAGTATTGATCAACTTTTATTGAATGGTTTATAGAGAATTAAAATATCATTTATAAATGTTTTATAAAGACATTACGTATTTTGTTATTAATAATTATTAAGCCATCTATTTATGTTCTTACCAATGAGTGGCTAATAAAAAAGAACGCTTTATAAATGTTTAACAAGTAGTTATTTAAACATTTACTTACACTTTATAAATGCTTTACTAATGCTTTATAGCGTGCAGTTAATATAAAGTGTTACCGGAACATGTTAAAAAAGTAGCTCGATAGGACTAATATTAAGGGAGATATAGACCAAAACGTATGACATTAATCCTCTTCAGCCCAGGCAAAATTATAATCTTTTTATACACATTTTACAAACTTCATGTCTTGACAGTACCATGGCTCCTATTTTGACTTAAATGGGATTAGTCGGTAATTCATGCAGATACAGTTTGTTTACAGTACGTTCTGTGATGAATGAAATCATCGGTCTTATCAGACGGTTTCACCGTGCAGCAAAGTACAGAAGAGTTGGGAGGGAGAGGATTAATACATGTGGTATCGAAATCGTAGTGGTTCCCAGATAGTATCGGTACCACTGGCACTGAGTTCGTGTGGTTCTGAGGTCTCTAGACACCTTTAATAATCTAAGGTAATGCATACTAACTTGGGCCTAACTTGGGGAACAAATTATTTATTGTGGTGCCTTGTCAAGCCCCTGGGCTGCAAGTTTGAAATCCCTTCAATTATTAAGGGGAATGTGTTTGACCTATCGCCCTCTGCAGGATGATGCGCAGCAGCTCTTTGCCCTGTCTGCGGCTGCAGAAGAGCAGGGCATTCTCTCCGACGACCTGGCCAATGTCATCAGGCGATTGTGGGCTGACGTCGGCATACAGAGCTGCTTTGCACGGTCGCGAGAGTACCAGCTGAACGACTCAGCAGCATAGTGAGTTCTTATCTGTGCGCAACATAATACACACTATTGTTTCCAAAAATCAGTAACCTGCTCCTGTGTTCATGGATGATAAAATTTATAATTGTGCTTATTCTGTATTTGCAAATGTTCATTTTGTCTTGATTGATGCCGTCTATACTCAGTCACTTTATCTTGTAAGTCAATATGCATTCTGCTCCTGCTTGCACGTAATTCTGTTCCACCAATTTAAATGGAAATTCCTGCCTGAGTGAGGAACCGCACAGCCACACATGAAACATGCTCTGTTTGACAGACAGATTTCAAGAAAGTCGCAACATTTCACTGCATTGTTTACAAAAAACCCCATGAAACAATGAGTATAAGTGGGAAAAAGTTAGTTTGTTCATCATGTGACTGATGGTGTTTATCTTATATAAGGTTTAATCAGTGCAGCTTAATATTACTGCTATTAGGGATGGTGCACTGCTCCACGGTGTTGTGACAGAGTTAATGGTGCAGTCCTTTTAGCTGTATACCGCTCTCATATGTGGTGCAGTGAAAATGCCTTCCATCACCTCCTCAGGGAGCTATAAGAGACTGAAAACATAGTTCACTAACTTCCATTTTGTGATTATTGCTTCCTTTTTTTACTTTAATTCTGCAATATTGTAACCTGCTGAGCCAAGAACATAAGATTCTCAAGGGATGATGAGAAAAATGAGTTTATCACAAGTAAGGAGACCATGAAACCTGTGACAATAAAAGCAGAGTGAGTGTCTCCTGTCATGATAGTCATATTTGAATAAATGATCTTACTCCTATTGTTTTGTGTGACTGAAGTGATCTTTGCTTTTGAGCTTGGTCATTGGTAGTTTTATATGCAATTGGGTGTTCCAGTTAGGGCCCCTTCACACATAGTGCAAATTTAGTTGATTTGCGCATAAAGTGCACATGAAGCAGGAATTGTGTGCAAAACGTGTAAAGTCGTAGTTGCCTCTAATGCCTCATACACCTGTTGCTACGTCTGTTGCACACACCAATGGCTGAACAACAGAGTATGCACAGTGCGAGCACATCGAACCCTCTCGCGGCAGGTGTCAGCCAAATTCCAGGTGACACGCACGAACATCTAACACCGCTTGCATGAAACTTAGAAAATGTGTGGCCATTTGCACTATTAACATGACAACAGTCAGCAGACAACCACTGTCATGCTGGCAGTGAAATTTGTCTACGTGCCCCACGAGTGTTTCTTTGGTCTGTGCGCTGAACTGACCGAAGGTGTGGCCGCCGACAGAAGTGGTTGTGGAGATCTGTCGTTCTGGACATCCCAGCTGGACAACACGTACTGTGTTTGGACGGACATGGACTAAGAACTGCCCACTGTGACGTGCATGTGTCTGCTTGCTGTCATTATGTGGATATAAATAAAAACATAGCACGCTGCAGCCCATTGGCAGGTTGCCCCCAGATTGAAACGGACTATCAGATCATAACACGCAGCAGGCATTCTGACTGTCACGTCACCCACGTGAGTGCTGTTCCACATGACGCGGTGTCAGTGCGGCGTACCAGCAGGACACATGCGCGGGCCGGGTGGTGTTCCTGCATGCACGAACCGTCGCAC
This sequence comes from Thalassophryne amazonica, assembly GCF_902500255.1. NCBI lineage: Eukaryota > Metazoa > Chordata > Actinopteri > Batrachoidiformes > Batrachoididae > Thalassophryne > Thalassophryne amazonica. The sequence goes on along the minus strand of NC_047105.1, from coordinate 55,426,984 downwards.
CGGCATTGTGCACGCCTGCCCGTCGGCACAATGTTTCGTGGTGCGTTCATACCAGCTGTTTTGATGGGAGTTGCCCTGAGTTGTACATATTCGCATTATGTGTGAAGGGGCCCTTAGCTTTGCATTCTTCCAAACTTCGAATGTGTTTTTTTTGTGTGAAGTCCAATGTGTGTGGAAGTGTCCAGTGATTGTCTTATTCAAATGTCCTTGTGTTGTTATTTTGTGGTACAGATTACAGTTTCAACCTTTTGCAGGTGATGCTGTATAGCTTCAAAAGACCATATATATTATGCCATGGCAAACAGGAAAATAAGAGAATATGGAAATTACATCTTGAGAATATTGAGCTGGGAATATGGATTGAACCTTGAGAATATTAAATGGAAACTTGAGAATATAGATTGAATCTTGAGAATACTACAACCCCAATTCCATTGAAGTTAGAACGTGTAAAGTGTAAATAAAAACAGAATACAGTGATTTGCAAATCCTCTTCAACCTATATTCAACTGAATACACCACAAAGACAAGATATTTAATGTTCAAACTGATACAATTTATTGTTTTTGTGCAAATATTTGCTCTTTTTGAAATGGATGCCTGCAACATGTTTCAAAAAAGCTGGGACGGTGGTATATTTACCACTGTGTTACATCACCTTTCCTTCTAACAACACAGTGTTTGGCAACTGAGGACACTAATTGTTGAAGCTTTGTAGGTACAACTTCAGTTGTTCAACAGTCCAGGGTGTTGTGAAAGTGTAGGAACACGGACCCACAACAGGGGGCGCAAATGAACGGACAATGGAGTAAGTCAAAATAACAACGCTTTACTGTTGTGAATGTGCACAACGAATACAACCAATCACGGAAATGAACAACAGTCAATTCACAAAAGTGTCGTGTGGGCAGGCTCGAAGATAGGAGACGCCTCTCCAAGGTAAGACCGGAACCACACGGCTTCCTCCGCCACAGGACCCCGGGAATACTGGAGCCGCCAAGTCCCGAACTCCCAGGTGGCCACTGCCTCCGCGTGTCGGACCTGGTACTGCTGGCGAGGAACAAAGAACAGTTAGATGGGGGCGCGTTTGCACCCAGGACTCCGAACAGCAGGGAAGTTACCTCCACCTCTCGTTGGAACAGTAATCCACAAACTAGCACAATCCAAAAAGATACACTCCGTTAGCTTCGATACGTTACCTCTCCGGTAGAAACGATATCTCGGCAATGAGGTGGAGGTGCCCTCCTGCTGATATACCCCACTGATGATTGCCGTCAGCTGTCTCAGGTGATGGGTGACAGCTGTCACCGTAGCTGCTCCCGTGAGGCGGCGGCGCCCTCTGGTGCCTGGAGCCTGCACTCCAGGCAGGGCGCCCTCTGGTGGTGGTGGGCCAGCAGTACCTCCTCTTCAGCGGCCCACACAACACAGGGTCTCCATTGTCGTATTTTGAAATTCATAATGCGCCACACATTTTCAATGGGCAACAAGTCTGGACTGCAAACAGGCCTGTCTAGTACCTGAACTCTTTTACTACTAAGCCATGCTGTTGTAGCACCTGCAGAATGTGCCTTGGCATTGTGTTGCTGAAATAAGCAGGGACGTCCCTGAAAAAGATGCTGATTGGATGGTAGCATGTGTTGCTCCAAAACCTGGATGTATCTTTCAACATTGATGGTACCATCACATCACAGATGTGTAAGTTGCCCATGCCATGGGCACTAACACACCCCATACCATCACAGATGTTGGCTTTTGAACTTTGCGCTGGTAACAATCTGGATGGTCTCTTTCTTCTTTTGTCCGGAGGACACGACGTCCATGATTTCCAAAAACAATTTGAAATGTGGACTCATCAGACCACAGCACACTTTTCCACTTTTCATCTGTCCATTTCAAATGAGCTTGGGCCCAGAGAAGCCCGTGGCGTTTCTGGATGTTGTTGATGTGTGACTTTCGCTTTGCATGGCAGAGTTGTAACTTGCACTTGTAGATGTAGCGGCAAGCTGTGTTAACTGACAATGGTTTTCTGAAGTGTTCCTGAGCCCACGTGGTAAGATCCTTTACACAATGATGTCTGTTTTTAATGCAGTGCCGCCTGAGCGATCAAAGGTCACTAGCATTCAATGTTGGTTTTCGGCCTTGTCGCTTACGTGTGGAAAGTTATCCAGATTCTCTGAATCTTCTGATTATATTATGGACTGTAGATGATGAAATCCCTAAATTCCTTGCAGTCGAATGTTGAGAAACTGTTCTTAAACTGTTGTACTATTTTTTCACGCAGTTGTGCACAAAGTGGTGATCTTTGCCCCATCTTTGCTTGTGAATGGCTGAGCCTTTTGGGGATGCTCCTTTTATACCCAATCATGACACTAACCTGTTTCCAATTAACCTGTTCACCCATGGAATGTTCCAAACAGGTGTTCTTTGAGCATTGATGCCCCTGTCCCAGCTTTTTTGAAATGTGTTGCAGGCATCCATTTCAAAATGAGCAGATATTTGCACAAAACAATAAAGTTTATCAATTTGAACATTAAATATCTTGTCTTTGTGGTGTATTCAGTTGAATATAGGTTGAAGAGGATTTGCAAATCATTGTATTCTGTTTTTATTTACATTTCACACGTCACAATTTCATTGGAATGGGGGTTGTAAATGGAAACTTGAGAATATATATTGAACCTTGAGAATATTGAATCAAAGCCTGAGACTATTGATTGGAAACCTTGAGAATATGGAATGAAACTTGACAGTATTGAATGGAAGCCTGAGAATATGGATTGAACCTTGATAATATCGAATGGAAGCCTGAGAATACTTAATGAACCTTGACAATATTCCATATTCCGAGGCTTCCATCCAATATTCTCAGGCTTCTGTTCAATACTCCCAAGGCTCAATCCATTCTCGAGATTTAATTCACATATTCTCATGCTTTCCTGTTTGGCATGCATCCATCCATCCATCCATCCATCCATCCATCCATCCATCTATCTATCTATCTATCTATCTACAGCTGCGGTTTTGCAAGTTCTCCCTCTTAGAAATCGTGGAGGGGTCTGAAATTTTCATCTTAGGTGCATGTCCACTGTGAGAGACATAATCTAAAAAAAGAAATTCCAGAAATCACAATGTATGATTTTATAATAATTTATTTGTATGTTACTGCTGAAAATAAGTATTTTGACACCTGTGAAAATCAGTGTTATTTGGTACAGTAGCCTTTGTTTGCAATTACAGAGGTCAAACGTTTCCTGTAGTTTTTCACCAGGTTTGCACACACTGCAGCAGGGATTTTGGTCCACTCCTCCATACTGATCTTCTCCAAATCTTTCAGGTTTGGAGTTTCAGCTCCCTTCAAAGATTTTCTATTGAGTTCAGGTCTGGAGACTGGCCAGGCCACTCCAGGACCTTGAAATGCTTCTTACGGAGCCCCTCCTTAGTTGCCCTGGCTGTGTGTTTGGGGTCATTGTCATGCTGGAAGACCCAGCCATGACCCATCTTCAATGCTCTTACTGAGGGAAGGAGGTTGTTTGCAAAAATCTCGCAATACATGATCCATCCATCCTCCCTTCAATACGGTGCAGTCGTCCTGTCCCCTTTGCAGAAGAGCACCCCCAGAGTATGATGTTGCCACCCCCATGCTTCATGGTTGGGATGGTTTTCTTGGGGTTGTTCTCATCCTCTAAACATGGTAAGTGGAGTTGATTCCAAAAAGCTCTATTCTGGTCTCATCTGACCACATGACCTTCTCCCATGCCTCCTCTGGATCATCCAAATGGTCACTGGTGAACTTCAAACGGGCCTGGACATGTGGTGCCTTGAGCAGGGGGACCTTGCTGTCCTGCAGGATTTTTTTTTGCCAAATATATTTATTAAAGTTTTGCAGATTTATATACAAGGTGAACAAACTGTAATAACAACTGAACAGTAAAGAACCCCCAAACGTTCCTGTCAAGTATACAAAACAAATAAACAAACAAAGCGACAGAAATCAAATAACATACACACATAAAAAAGAGAAAAAGGAAAAAGAAAGAAAAAAAAGGGACCAACATTGTTACACTGCTACACATTTTTTCTGCAAACAGAAACCACTCTATCGTCTGTAAGCAAAGGAGAACTGGTGACCAAAAAAAAAAAAAAAAAAAAATTTCCTTTAACACCATACTAATATAATCACAATGTCACCAAGTCATCCAGAGGCATACATGTTTAACTTATGTTCAAATTTTAACCACTCATTTTAGACAAGTTATTTAAAATTATTGTCATGTCTGAAGTTTATAAAGTGAAAATATCAGATATATGTTTTCGTTTTAAAGTAATGTGCTAATTTTTAAGGTTTTGTGAGCACATGCTGTGCCAGGCAGCAATGCATTATGGGTAGCATAAGGTAATCTCAGACGTTCACGACAGGACAAATGCATTTCAGACACTCTGTTCAGGGTCCACAGATAACAGCATTAAACTCTAGTGCCTAAAACTCTCATGAATATATTCTCTGGGTTTATAGACGTTAGTGTATTTGCGTTTGTTAAATTCCACGCATCTTAAATGTAGCAGACACGGATTATCTGGAATTTTGTTTGACATTTTTTCAAGGCCGCTACTGCCATCTACTGGCCAGGAGTGTTCATGGCAGTATTAAACATCTGGGTACATGGCTGCTCTCAAAGTGTTGGTATTGTCCATTGTCCAGGCGCTTTTTGTGTGCATATATTTGTTAACTTTGTATTCTAAAACTACGGTTAGAAGTAATTCCGACTCCTTATCGGTCCACACGAACGAGGTTGGCGCCATGTTTTTAGTTTTTGTGGAAGTGACGACAAGAGAATAAGGCTCCTGATTGGATAGAATTTTAATCAGTACCGCCACCCAAAGGTTTGGCAGACTAATTACAACACATTTATACGGTTCGATGTGGATGGATTTTTTTTTTAAATGACGTAGTGTGGATGAAGTTTTTTCCCCAAACTGAAAGGGTAAGATATTCGGTTTTACAAATGCCCGACAACGTGTGTACATGGCCTTATGTCTGTGAAAGGCACTATATAAATAAATTTACTTACTTACTTACTAATATTGAGTGCATGTTTTACAACATCATAAAAGTTTTAAAACATGCAATTGCGATGACACTTCCAGGGCTCCGTAAAAATGCCTGTTTTTACAAATAAAAATGGAATATTTTACAAAAGCACATTTACGACACACATCACATTAACATGTTGGTTTACATAATGGATTACTGAACCAATCACTGTTTAGCACTTTTACCCAGAATGCTTTGCAGTCTGTGTTTGTTACAAAACCTCAGAATTAGTGCCTTATTCAACATTAAAAGATATATGCTATATTTTAACTTTGTACAAATGACAGAATTGACATTAATGGAGTTATTCTGTCAGTATTTGCAAAAAACCATAAGTTAGTATGACTTTATTTTTCAAGACCTCCGCCTGACCGGAGTGTTGAAATTGATAAGGAGCTGGCCTTATGGCTGCTCTTAGTATGCCTCTGTGGTGGGAGCGCTGTTGTAAACAAGAGCTTCCAGTAGGGGCAGAATGTTGAAAGAAAAATGATTATGATTAGTAAAGAGTTCATTTCGTGGGTACTCTCAGGATTTGTCTGTGTTGCTTCCTGCAGGGGGCAGCATGGTCAAACATTCTTGCTTATTCTTTAGGTCTTTTACCGCTTTTGATGCTTTCAAAAGCCATCGTGTTAAAAATCAATTTCAGCTCTTTATTAACTGCAAATGTCCCATAGACAACACCGGACTTTATCGGTTATCGATTATCTGTAACTTCCGATACATTTTTGGGTGGTTTATCGGTTTATCTTTATCAAAGATAACTTTTCAGTTATCTTATTATCTTATGTTATCGAAGTAAATTTTTTGGTTATCTGTGCCCACCACTGTGTGTATATATATATATATATATATATATATATATATATATATATATATATATATATATATATATATATATATACGAGGTCTATTAGAAAAGTATCTGACATTATTTTTTTCAAAAACCATATGGATTTGAATCACGTGTGATTACATCAGACATGCTTGAACCCTCGTGGGCATGCAAGAGTTTTTTTCACGCCTGTCGGTTACGTCATTCGACTGTGGGCAGTCTTTGAGTGAGGAGTGGCCCACCCTCTCGTCGTTTTTTCATTGTTTAGGAATGGCTCAGAGACTGCTGCTTTGTTTTATAAAAATTTTTTCAAAACTGTAAGGCACAACTGAGTGGACACCATTCGATAAATTCAGCTGGTTTTCGGTAAAAATTTTAACGGCTGATGAGAGATTTTGGTCTGGTAGTGTCGCTTTAAGGACGGCCCACAGTGCCTGATGGCAATCTGCGCTTCCACATTTCAGGCTCTGTTTACCCAGGAAGTCGTCAGAGAACAGAGAACTTTCAGAAGAAGTCGGCATGAGGAGTTTATTCGGACATTCCATTGTTAACGGACATTTTGTAATGAAAGAACGTGCGGGCAGAGTCGCATGTCGGCCGGACCCAACTGCGGGGGGTCGCGACAGGAAAAACACCTCCGTTGGAAACCTTAACGGGCAAGTTGGAACATGCCCAAGCTGTTAAACAATTTCTCAGTTACTCACTTGTTGAAAGCCATCACAAGACGCCTGAATTTTACAAATGGTTTTCAACACAGAGGTGTTTTTCCTGTCGCAGTGCACACAGATTCGCCGAGTCGTCACAGAAACGACTCAGCGAATGTGCGCGCACGTCTTTCATTACAAAATGTCCTTAAACAGTGGAATGTCCGCATAAAGTCCTCATGCCGGCCTCTTCTGAATCTTCTCTGTTCTCTCACGACGTCCTGGGTGAATTAAGCCTTAAATTAGGATGTTTTCAGCTCAAAACAGGCCGACGACGGCGCCTGGAAGCGCTGCGCGACGTCCCGCTCCGTGGGAAGTCCTTACACCGACAGAAACACCCCATAATCTCTCATCAGCCGTTAAACTTTTCACCGAAAACCATCTTAATTTCTCGAATAGTGTCCACTCGGATATTCCTCACGGGTCCATAAAAAATTTTGATAAAGCAATGCACGCCGTCTCGAGCAGCGTGTGAAACAAAGGAATTCAGCCGAGAGGGCTGGACCACATCTCACTCAAGGCCTGCCCACAGGGAAATGATGTCACCGACACGCGTGAAAAAACTCACGCATGCGCACGAGGGTTCAAGCATGATTGGTGTAATCGCACGTCATTCAAATCCATATAGTTTTTTTTTAAATAAAAAGGTAGGATACTTTTCTGATAGACCTCGTATATATATATATATATATATATATATATATATATATATATATATATATATATATATATATATATATATATATATACTTAACAAAAATATAAACGCAACACTTTTGGTTTTGCTCCCATTTTGTATGAGATGAACTCAAAGATCTAAAACCAGTTTAAATCTGTGATAGTGAGCACTTCTCCTTTGCTGAGATAATCCATCCCACCTCACAGGTGTGCCATATCAAGATGCTGATTAGACACCATGATTAGTGCACAGGTGTGCCTTAGACTGCCCACAATAAAAGGCCACTCTGAAAGGTGCAGTTTTGTTTTATTGGGGGGGATACCAGTCAGTAACTGGTGTGACCACCATTTGCTTCATGCAGTGCAACACATCTCCTTCGCATAGAGTTGATCAGGTTGTCAATTGTGGCCTGTGGAATGTTGGTTCACTCCTCTTCAATGGCTGTGCGAAGTTGCTGGATATTGGCAGGAACTGGTACACGCTGTCGTATACGCCGGTCCAGAGCATCCCAAACATGCTCAATGGGTGACATGTCCGGTGAGTATGCCGGCCATGCAAGAACTGGGACATTTTCAGCTTCCAAGAATTGTGTACAGATCCTTGCAACATGGGGCCGTGCATTATCCTGCTGCAACATGAGGTGATGTTCTTGGATGTATGGCACAACAGTGGGCCTCAGGATCTCGTCATGGTATCTCTGTGCATTCAAAATGCCATCAATAAAATGCACCTGTGTTCTTCGTCCATAACAGACGCCTGCCCATACCATAACCCCACCGCCACCATGGGCCACTCGATCCACAACATTGACATCAGAAAACCGCTCACCCACACGACGCCACACACGCTGTCTGCCATCTGCCCTGAACAGTGTGAACCCCGGTTCGTGCCAAATGCCAGCGAATGTGAGCATTTGCCCACTCAAGTCGGTTACAACGACGAACTGGAGTCAGGTCGAGACCCCGATGAGGACAACGAGCATGCAGATGAGCTTCCCTGAGACGGTTTCTGACAGTTTGTGCAGAAATTCTTTGGTTATGCAAACCGATTGTTTCAGCAGCTATCCGAGTGGCTGGTCTCAGACGATCTTGGAGGTGAACATGCTGGATGTGGAGGTCCTGGGCTGGTGTGGTTACACATGGTCTGCGGTTGTGAGGCTGGTTGGATGTACTGCTAAATTCTCTGAAACGCCTTTGGAGACGGCTTATGGTAAAGAAATGAACAGTCAATACACAAGCAACAGCTCTGGTTGACATTCCTGCTGTCAGCATGCCAATTGCACACTCCCTCAAATCTTGCAACATCTGTGGCATTGTGCTGTGTGATAAAACTGCACCTTTCAGAGTGGCCTTTTATTGTGGACAGTCTAAGGCACACCTGTGCACTAATCATGGTGTCTAATCAGCATCTTGATATGGCACACCTGTGAGGTGGGATGGATTATCTCAGCAAAGGAGAAGTGCTCACTATCACAGATTTAGACTGGTTTGTGAACAATATTTGAGGGGAATGGTGATATTGTGTATGTGGAAAAAGTTTTAGATCTTTGAGTTCATCTCATACAAAATGGGAGCAAAACCAAAAGTGTTGTGTTTATATTTTTGTTGAGCTGATATTTTAACTGGTCAGTTTTTTAAAAGGGAGATTTTCTAAAACATCTACGTCAAGATCAGCCCCCAGAACCATGAATTCACTTTTCTGCCAATTAATGGTATAGCCAGAAATTTCCCCAAAAGATTTTACCAATTCTAATAAAGCTGGAACTGAGCTTTCAGGATTAGATAAAAAGATAACCACATCATCAGCATACAGTGATATGGAATGATCAACTCTTCCTAACCGGACTGGGTTAACGGAGGGACTGTTCCTAATCGCTATGGTGAGGGGTTCAATTGCAATTGCAAAAAGCAGGGGGCTTAGGGGACAACCCTGACGGGTGCCCCGATGCAAAGGGAAGGGTGCTGATCGTTTTTGGTTGGTAAAAATGGAAGCTGATGGATGCCTATATAGTAACTTCACCCAGGAGATAAACTGGTCACCCAGACCAAATCTTTCTAATACTACCACCATATAGGCCCATTCCACCTGATCAAACGCCTTTTCTGCATCTAAACATAAAGCTGCGACTTTTTAGTTTGCCAATGTTGATGATACATGATGTTCATTAGTCTCCTAATGTTAAAAAATGAAAACCTATTAGGTACAAACCCAGTCTGGTCAGGATGAATGATTGAGCTAATGTGGTTATTCAATCTATTGGCCAATAACTTAGTAAATATTTTCAAATCGGTAATAAGGAAATGGGACAGTAGGATGAAGGTTCCATTTCATCCTTCCCTTCATTCAATAATAATGAGATGTTGGCATCATATAATGTTCTTGGGAATTCCTTAGTTTGAAATGAATGCTTAAACATTCTAAGTAACAAAGGGGCAATTGTTTCAGCATTTTTGTAAATTTCAATGCCAAAGCCAACTTGACCTGCAGCCTTGCCATTGAGAAAGGATTTAATTGCTGATACTATCTCTTGAATGGTGATTTCAGCATTCAAATCATTACGTGATGCGTCATTTAAAGTTGGGAGATCCCACTTCTCTAGCCAGGCTGAAATGCCTCCTTTGGATTTTGACCTATAGAGTTCTTCATAATACTCTTTAAATCTGTCATTAATAGCTTTAGGGTCTATTATAATTTCCCTGGATTTACGAGGTCTGTCCATAAAGTATCGTACCTTTTTATTTTTTTCAAAAACTACATGGATTTCATTCATATGTTTTTACGTCAGACATGCTTGAACCCTCGTGCGCATGCGTGAGTTTTTCCACGCCTGTCGGTGACGTCATTCGCCTGTGAGCACGCCTTGTGGAAGGAGTGGTCCCGCCCCCTCGTCGGATTTTCATTGTCTGGAAATGGCGGAATGAAAAGGACTTTTTTCCATCAGACTTTTTTCAGAAGCTGTTAGAGACTGGCACCTAGAAACCATTCAAAAAATTAATCTGGCTTTCAGGGAAAATTTTACGGGCTTCACAAAGAATAAGGACTTTAACTACAGGTTTAAGGACCCCTTTAAGGACGGTCGGTGCGCCGCGCTGCGAGCTGCGACGATGCGGCACAAACCACTGGATCATTTCTAAGCTGATGGCTCTGTGGATACGAGACCGCCGTGTGCTCTTTCTGTGGTTATCACAAGACCTGGACATCAGCCATTTTCCGGCAGATTTCACTTTTAACAAGAGATTTTGTCATGGAAAGCCGCGCGGAGGCATCGCGCGTCACGACCGATTCGCTGATGAAGCGAGACAAAGGAACACCTCCGTTTCGGAGTGTTAGAGGACAAGTTGGGACATGTCCAGCTCTCCACAAGTTCTTTTATACTCACTCGACTGGTAAGCACTGAAAGCCGAGATAGACATGTCCCAACATATGAATGAAATCCATATAGTTTTTGAAAAAAATAAAAAGGTACGATACTTTATGGACAGACCTCGTAGATTTTATTTTATGTATTGCCATGTTAGATTGGATTCCTCTCAATTGTTGTGAAAGAAGATTGTGGGGTTTCTCATCAAGTTCAAAATTTTTTTTAATTCTGATGAATTGTTCACTTACTTTGGTTGATAGAATGGAATTATACTCGTATTTTAACTTCAGGATATCCTGCAGGACAGTTGAGCCTGGAGAGACCTTATGTGCTTGTTCAAGCTCTGTTAGCTTAGCTTCTATATCTAGCAGACGCTGTCTACGTCTCTTCTTTAAAGAAGCTTTAAACGATATAATACGCCCTCATAACACGACTTTAAAAGTTTCCCACAACACAAAGTCAGACACATCATTTTTATCATTGGTCTCTGTAAATTCTAAGATTTTATCAGCAATAAATTGTGGAAAAGATTTTTCAGTCAGAAGATGGGATTGTTTGTTGCTGTGACGCCACTCTGAACTTCACACGGTTGTATATGCTTCTTTTATTTCTGTTTAGCACTCTTCTGGTTATTAATGGTTATTAATTGTATCGACTCTGAACGTTATTTAACAACAGTCTTGTTGTGAATCGCTAGCAGTTAGCATTCGCTAGTGGTTAGCTTTCGCTAGCTAGGTCGACACCTCCCCTCTCCATTGTTACTTTTTATAGCTATTTCTTTTCTGCCCCTTTTAATACTTCTGTTCATTTTTCAGTTGAACTGCTGTGAATTTTAAGTAGTTTTTACTCCTCTGTAAAATCTTAGGTGCGGCTTGCGTTAGCTATTTCTGAACCTTGTCATTTTTTCATTTCATTTTTTTACACTCCTGTTAGTTAATTAACTGTTTAGTGTATTTTATAGCTGCTGCTTTTTTACCAGTTTAATACTTCTGTTAGTTTTTCAGTGTAACTGCTGTGAATTTTAATTCATTTATCTGCGTCTGTGTGAGCCTTAGGAGTGGTTAACTTATCCATTATTGGTTAGCTCGTGTTTGCTTTGCTACATTTTTGAATTTCTTAGTACACTACTAATTCTACTTTACACCCTCCGTAAATCCTGCGTGATGTTGGAAGATAGGGTGGCTCTCTTAGAGAGCCGTGTCCGTAAGTTAGAGCAGCTTCTTAGCGCAGTGGAGTTAGATGTTACGGGCACTCCAGATGCCCGTAACACTAGCCCAGATCACACTCGCCAGTGCGAACTGTGAATCGGTTCTCCCCCTTGGATTTGCCAGATGTGAATTCTCTGAGTCCATGCGTGACTTCCACTCCTGTCTCCAGGCCGAAACACCGGACTTTAGTGATAGGGGATTCTATCACCCGCAAAGTCAGGTTACAGATGCCAGCTGACGTTAAATGTATTCCTGGAGCCAGAGCTCCCGACATTGCATTTCATCTTAGGGTGCTGACGCGCAGAAGGGAAGACAGACGAAGGAACATGACATGAGATATAGTCACATAGTTATTCATGTTGGCACCAATGATATCAGGATGAAGCACTCAGAGGTCACAAAAATGGACATAGAGAGGACTCGTGACCTTGCCAGAAAGATGTGTCGGCATCGATTAATAGTCTCTGGTCCCCTCCCCTCCCGGGGTACTGATGAGGCGTTTAGCAGGCTGACATCATTAAATAGGTGGCTGGCGCAGTTTTGTAGACAGCAAGGCTTTAGCTTTATTGATAACTGGCCTTTGTTCTGGGGCCGCCGTGGCCTGCTGATGCCGGACGGCTTCCACCCTACTGGGGAAGGCGCTGCCATCTTGTCTGCGAACATAGATAGAGCTTTACAGGGAGGGTAACATTAGGAATCTACAGCAGGCCACGGAGCAGGTGATTAGAGACCCTGCAAGGCTTATGACAAATGTGGGTGTGGAATCCTTTAGCTTAGCGTGGAAATTAGTGCAGAAAATCCACTATGGTGATAGTGCAGTTTATCTGCCAGGGAGGGAATTTCAACAAGTTGAGACTGTGGCCTGCTCCCGTAGACATGTCCATAAAAATCATTGAGGGATATGCTTTCCAAACTTAATACCCATTACTGTATTGGATCATGTTGAAATTGAGGATGGCCCAATGGTTGTTCCAGCAATACCAAAGATTTCATGTCTGCTACCTACAACGCGTGTGGAATGTCTCAAACCTAAACCTACTTCTAGGCATCTTATATATGCCACTCTGGAACCACCCCTAAACCCAAACAGCTCAACTGTCAACCCCACTGAGGTCCTTAGACTGGGTCTCATTAACATAAGATCACTGTCCTCAAAATCATTGTTGATTAATTATTTAATTATTGATCATCACTTAGATATGATTGGGTTATGTGAAACCTGGCTTAAACCTACAGCTGACCTCCCCTTAAATGAGGCCTGCCCACCAGCATATGCATTTAGTCACGTCCCTTGTGATGCGAAGCAAGGCGGTGGTGTAGCTCTTATTTATAAATCTAGGTTTAGCTTATTAGCGGTTGGGGGTCACAAATATAACTCGTTTGAGCATCTGATTCTCCGCTCCGCTCAGGATATTACGCATTGCCAAGGTCAGAAGAATAAAAATCAGCCGTATTACTTTGTCACTGTATATAGGCCTCCTGGCCCATATTCTGAATTCTTAGATGAATTTGGTGCGTTCATTTCTAACTTGTCAACGAGAGCAGATAACATTCTGATCCTTGGTGACTTTAACATTCATATAAATAAGCCTTCTGATCCCCTCTGCAAATCATTTATGGAAATTGTGGATGCATTAGGATTTCGGCAATGCATTCGGGATTCGACGCACATTAGTGGAAATACCCTGGATCTGGTTCTCGCACGTGGTATTGCTGTCATGAATATTGACATCATGCCTCTTACATCAGTGGTCTCTGATCACTCACTTATTAAGTTTACAGTTTCACTGCCATGTTTAGTGGAACAACAACCTTATTTATCATTACGGCGATGCATCAACTCCTCATTTAAGACTGAACTAGAAGCTAGATTGCCTGATGTCTTAGCCTCACTTTTGACAAATACCCAGTCAGTAGACAGACTTGTGGATAGTTTAAACTCAGTGCTCAAAACGACACTCGACATGATTGCGCCACCTGTGTTGAAACCGTGCTCCCCCAAATCGCAGTCACCTTGGTTCAATGATTACGTGTGACCTCAAGCATAAAGCAAGAGGTCTAGAACGGAAATGGCATTGTTCAAAATTAGAAGTGTTCCACCTTGCATGGCGTGATGCTATCTTAGACTGTAAGCATGCACTATTGGCTACAAAGCAGACCTATTACTCTGATTTGATCAACAAAAACAAGCATAACTCAAAGTTCTTGTTCAACACGGTGGCAACACTTATTCATGGACAACCACCTGTAGTTCACTCTCCTTTTACAGCACAAGATTTCCTGGATTACTTTGAGAAGAAAGTAGATAACATTAGGTTGAACATATCCCAGCATGCCTTAACCCAGCCACTACACCCTGCTATTTAGGTGGGCGCCACTACTGAGGTATTACCTAGATTTACAGAATTTGATGGTATCTCTCTAGACATGCTGATGAAACTCGTAACGTCAACAAAAAGCACAACCTGTTTATATGATCCTATACCAACAAAACTGTTTAAGGACCTGTGGCCCACTCTTGGGCCGATTGTACTGGAAATTATTAATCTTTCTTTAACTTCTGGATCTGTTCCTAAACGTTTCAAATATGCAGTGATTAAACCATTACTTAAGAAACCTAATCTTGACCCTTGTGTATTGAAAAACTATCGGCCGATATCAAATCTGTCATTTTGCTCTAAAATTCTGGAAAAAGTGGTGTCACGGCAGCTTGTAGACTATCTTACTGAGAATAATCTCTTTGAGCCGCTGCAGTCTGCTTTTAGAAAATATCATTCCACAGAAACGGCTCTCACTAAAGTGGTGAATGATCTTCTGCTTACAATGGATTCGGACACCACCACTTGTCAAAGGTGGGGCCATAAACATTTAAAAGTGTGACATGGAATAAGTAAATATAGCCGGTTACCAAAAGGCAACGGCCATTCAGGTCTTTGACAGTGGAAATATGCCTGAAAGGTACAGTCCTTTTAATCAAAATTGCCACCCCTCTCGCATTGCTTGAAAAGGTAGATTGGAAAATCTGGTTAGCCCAGCTGCATTTAAGCAATTCAATCAATCAATCAATCAACATTTATTTATAAAGCGCTTTACAGCACCGACTGGTGTCCAAAGTGCTTAACATTAAAAACACAAATTTACAAAATAAAACACATATAAAATAAAATTTTAAAACAACACATACAAAAAAAGAACATAAAAATAACAGAACATGTCACCTCCCCACTAAGTGTTAAAAGCCAGTTTAAATAAATAAGTCTTTAACTTAGATTTAAAAAGTGCTAGGTCAGGAATAGTACGTAACTCAAGAGGTAGCTCATTCCACAGTCTGGGGCCAGCTACCGCGAAAGCATGATCACCCCAGCGTTTATATCTTGACCTTGGAACATCTAAGTAAAGCTGGCCAGATGCCCTTAACGTCCTACTGTAGGTGCGCAAAGTTAAAATTTCAGACAAGTAGGGAGGTGCAAGGCCATAAATAGCTTTAAAAACACACATTAAAATTTTAAAATCAATTCTAAAACGAACTGGAAGCCAGTGGAGTGAGTATAGGATGGGCGCAATATGCTCACGTCTAGAAGTGTTTGTCAAAAGACGAGCAGCAGCATTCTGCATCAACTGGAGACGCACAAGAGACGACTGATTAATGCCCGCATAAAGTGCATTACAATAATCAAGTCTGGAGCTGATGAAAGCATGAATGGCCGTCTCAAGATCACGTCTACTGAGAAAGTGCTTTATTTTAGCCAAGAGGCGAAGTTGGAAAAACTAGCTTTGACAACAGAATTTATCTGTTGATCAAACCTCAAACAGCTGTCAAATATCACTCCCAAATTCTTGACAGCTGGTTTTACATAGTTAGCCAAAGCACCAAAATTTGGTGTTACCACATTTGGTATGCCAGTGCACTCAAACACCATGATCTCAGTTTTACCATCATTCAGGTAAAGGAAGTTTCGGGACAGCCACTGCTTTACATCACGAATACAATTAAATAATGATGACAAAGCATCACTCCCATTAGTCCTCACAGGCAGATAGATTTGCAGATCATCTGCATAACAATGAAAGGACAAATTGTGCTGGGTTATAATTGACCCCAATGGCAGAATGTACAAAGAAAATAGAATCGGCCCAAGGACAGATCCCTGCGGCACTCCACAGCACAGAGGAGCAGTTGATGAGGAAAGGTCCCCAATCATGACAGAAAAGCTCCTTTCAACCAAATATGATCTAAACCACTCAAGTGCAGTACCATGAAATGTTCCAACCGGGAAACAAGTACTGTGTGATCCACAGTATCAAAGGCTGCTGTGAGGTCCAACAGAACCAGCACAGCAGGATTCCCTGCATCCACCGACAGAGTAATATCATTATGAACTTTTAAAAGTGCTGACTCAGTGCTGTGTCGCGATCTAAACCCAGACTGGAATTTTTCAAGGATGAGATTGTCTTCTAAAAATGATTGTAACTGTAAAAAGACAACCTTTTCTAAAACCTTAGATAGAAATGGCAGATGAGAGACAGGTCTAAAATTGGATAAAACTGATGAGTCCAGGTGAGGTTTTTTAAGAAGAGGTCGAACCACAGCATGTTTAAAAGCAGCTGGAACAGACCCTGATCTAAGACAAGCATTGATAAAAGTTAGGAGACCCGCCCCAACAGTATTAAAAACCTCCTTCAGCACCTTAGCTGGAACAACATCAAAAGGACAACTTGTAGATTTTATGTGTTTTACAACATCAGCGAGAGATGCAAAAGAAATGGGCTCAAACTGTTCGAGCACAGCAGAATGTGCACAAGGAGCAGACAACTCAACATTACAGCTCTGATCAGCGTTCTGTCTGACTGATGAAACCTTATCAATAAAAAACTGAAGAAACTCCTCACAGGTTGTGGTTGTAGCGTCCAACAAAACAGAGGTGTGTGGATTTACAACTGAGTTTATAGTCTGAAATAACACACTGGGACGATGACAACTGCTTGAAATAATATGAGACAGATATTTAGCTGGTCTAATTTGCGTTTCTTGAAGGTAAACTGTCAGCAGATAATGATTTTAAATGGGAAAAAACTTTAGCTCTTTTCAACACATGTCCCAGACCATGCACATTCCAACTGATAAACTTAAAACCACCTTGCTGTGTTAATGACTCAGGGTTAAACCCACAAAAATAAAATTGCAGTGTAAATATGCATTAAAAAAGCACAAAAATAAGAGAACACATAAAAACATATAAACATATAGTATATAGCATATAGCATAGCCCACATATTCACGTAGGGATAGATGGAACAACCGCGCTATAGAGCCCCTCCGAGCCATCTGGATGAGAACAAATGTCCAAAGAAAGTAACAAAAAAGTCACCTTTAATCCTGAGAACACACCTCCGAAACAGTTCAGCCATCTTCCAAAGTGCCCACGTGGACCTCCGTGTCGTGCGGCGAAGAGAATACTTTAATAGTGGATCCAAAAGACACGCGGAGATGGGCTGGATAGATGAATCCACACCGTGCACTGCGAGCCATTAGACGCTTACACACATACCTGAAGACCTGGCGCTGCCTCACCACCTCGGCTGGGAGATCTGGAAAGATGAAGATCGGCTTGTCGTTGTAGTGGAGCGGGAATGCCTCACGTGCAAGCCGCAATATCTTCTCCTTGATGAAATAGTGATGCAGACGAGCGATGATTACGCACAGACGTTCACCCTCTCCAGGTATGCGAGCACCCAGCCAGTGCGCTCGGTCTACTTTTATTGGCTTTTCAAACTTGTCTGCACCAAGCAGCTCAGGGAGGAACTTAGACAAAAACATTTCCATCTGACCTTTCTCCATCTTTTCAGGAATTCCCACTATCTTGATGTTTTGTCTCCTGAAACGAGCTTCTAAGTCCACCACTTTATGACCCAGCCTTTCGTTTTCAGCTCAAAGCGTGTCAAGAGCGTTCTCAACCAGCTTTATACGCCGCTCATAGTCACAGCCAGCCTTCTCAACATCTTGAACCCGGGCACCCAGACTCACCACGGACGCCCAGGTAACTGATAGAGAGGCCTCGAGCGTGTTGAATCTCTCATCCATCCTATTTTGTAAGCCGCGAATGGCCGAGAGGATGTCTGTTGGATCCTCATCGTCCAACTTGCTAGCTGTAGCAGAAGTTAGCTCAGGGTCCTCGGCTAGCGCAGGTGGTTTGGTATTGCTCTCATTGTTAGGTTTTTCAAGCTTCTTTCCTCTTTCACTTCTTGGTTTCGTCATCTTGATGATGTTATACAAAAGGTGCATTCCCGTCGGATCAAACACTGAGTCAGTTACATCGAATAGTGACTAAAATGCAGCGAGGGACAGAGGAGCTCTGTCAAGAAACGTCTACTCCATCAGGTGTTCACTAGCGGCCCCCCTGCCCTGCAGGATTTTAAACCATGACAGCATCATGTGTTACTAATGTAATCTTTGTGACTGTGGTCCCAGCTCTCCTCAGGTCATTGACTAGGTCCTCCTCTGTAGTTCTGAGCTTTCTCAGAATCATCCTTACCCCACAAAGGGAGATCTTGCATGGAATCCCAGACCGAGGGAGATTGACAGTCATCTTGTGTTTCTTCTACTTTCTAATAAATAATCATAACAGTTGTTGTCTTCTACCAAGCTGCTTGCCTGTTGTCCTGTAGTCCCTCCCAGCCTTGTGCAGGTCTGCAGTTTTGTCCCTGGTGTCCTTAGACAGCTCTTTGGTCTTGGCTATGGTGAACAGGTTGGAGTGTGATTGATTGAGTGTGTAAACAGGTGTCTTTTATACAGGTAACAAGTTCAAACAGGTGCAATTAATACAGGTAAAGAGTACAGAATAAGAGGGCTTCTTAAAGAAAAATTGTGAGAGCCAGAATTCTTGCTGGTTGGTAGGTGTTCAAATACTTATTTGCAGTAATAACATACAAACAAATTATTAAAAAATCATACATTGTGATTTCTGGATTTTTTTTTTTTTTGACCCCTCCATGATTTCTAAGTGGGAGAACTTGCAAAACCGCAGGGTGTTCAAATACTTATTTTCCTCACTCTATCTATCTATCTATCTATCTATCTATCTATCTATCTATCTATCTATCTATCTATCTATCTATCTATCTATCTATCTATCTATCTATCTATCTATCTATCTATCTATCTATCTATCTATCTATCTATCTATCTATCTATCTATCTATCTATCTATCTATCTATCTATCTATCTATCTATCTATCTATCTATCTATCTATCTATCTATCTATCTATCTATCTATCTATCTATCTATCTATCTATCTATCTTCTCAAGGTTTCCGTTCAGTAGTCTCAGGCTTTGATTCAATATTCTCAATGTTCAATATATATTCTCAAGATATCTATCTATCTGTCTGTCAACTGATCAATCGATCGATCAATAGATAAATAGATACATTGATTTCTGTGCGTGGCTGTTCACACACCAGCTGTTTGTTCAGGGTTTTATCTCCACAGCTTGCTTTCCTCCTTATGTGGTTATGTCTCTCTCGTGGCTTTCTGGGTTTTTCAGTGTGTCCATCTTAGTTCATTTGATATTTTATTTATTCTGTGCTATGTCTGAAGGTAACACAGCAGCTGGTGCTGAGTTCTTAAAGAACAGATTCGTTATAATGCCTGGCATCAGGCTATGTATCAATCGCTGTTTTGGGAAGGAAGCATATTATCACCTCTCTCCAACCTTTGTTGTGCTGCATTTGATGAACGAGCTAATATGTGCCAGCGGGGAGAGATGAGGTTACCGCAGAGAGGCCAATATCTAATGCTGCATCACTAACAGATACGTCTGTGTTAGACGATAGAGCCACTCTATGATTTAACATCCCCAGAAACACACATTTTGTGTCTGATTTATTGAACATTTGTGTCTATAAAAGCATGCGCAAACACCACTGCACTCCACCTGCATTGCTGATTTACAGAAAGTGTGCAGTGGGGATTGCATCTGTCATATGGGCAAAATTATGTCTATTGTCAATTTAGTGTGTTTGCCTTCACGAATATGCAATTTGGGGTTTGTTCACCAGAGATTGCATCTGTCATATGGGCAAAATTATGTCTATTGTCAATTTAGTGTGTTTGCCTTCACGAATATGCAATTTGGGGTTTGTTCACCAGAGAGTGCAAAATCCTGGGAGGGAACATCCAAATAGGTTTGCAAACGCAACATGATTCATTCAGGCCAAAAAGAAATTTTGCAGGTTCCCTTTTGCATTTGTATTTTGCGAGTCTGAAAGCTTGATGTTAATTTATTGCTGTTGACAGATTGCTGTTCCAGTAGCACAGAGACTGTTGCTTCCTCACATACAGAATTAACATCACATCTCTGTGTCTATGTGAGATGACGCACTCACATCTGTGCACGCTGCTGTGCGCTTTCTGCCGGTGAAGCGCAGACATACACAGACAGCTGTCAGTGAATTCCACCACTGCATACAGCTAGGGAGTGAGACAGCTGTGCCTCGTCCTTTACAGACTCTGAGCTGTGCATGCAGCACACACATGGAATGATGCATTCAAGTCTGTATGTGCTGCGTGTGCATTTTGCTGTGTATGTTGCACTGTGTACAGACCGCACAGAGACACTTGTGCATTGTGCCGGCAAAATGTAACATAGCTATTCACCAATTTCCTTAACTTGAATGAATTAAATTTATGTCAGCAACACAGCACAGTCACAACGTATCAAAACAAAACCAGAACAAAACCAAAATTTGCACTGTGTCTGAAAGGGGGTGGGAAGAAGCAAAGCTTATCAGTTACCCACCCCCCATACCAAAAGTCCAAGTCCAACACTATTAGCACTTATGCTCAAAAAACACAGACTCATAAATCAATCAATTAATCTATCAATTTTATTTATATAGCGCCAAATCACAACAAAGAGTTGCCCCAAGGCGCTTTATATTGTAAGGCAAGGCCATACAATAATTACGTAAAAACCCCAACGGTCAAAACGACCCCCTGTGAGCAAGCACTTGGCGACAGTGAGAAGGAAAAACTCCATTTTAACAGGAAGAAACCTCCAGCAGAACCAGGCTCAGGGAGGGGCAGTCTTCTGCTGGGACTGGTTGGGGCTGAGGGAGAGAACCAGGAAAAAGACATGCTGTGGAGGGGAGCAGAGATCAATCACTAATGATTAAATGCAGAGTGGTGCATACAGAGCAAAAAGAGAAAGAAACACTCAGTGCATCATGGGAACCCCCCAGCAATCTAAGTCTATAGCAGCATAACTAAGGGATGGTTCAGGGTCACCTGATCCAGCCCTAACTATAAGCTTTAGCAAAAAGGAAAGTTTTAAGCCTAATCTTAAAAGTAGAGAGGGTGTCTGTCTCCCTGATCCGAATTGGGAGCTGGTTCCAGAGGAGAGGAGCCTGAAAGCTGAAGGCTCTGCCTCCCATTCTACTCTTACAAACCCTAGGAACTACAAGTAAGCCTGCAGTCTGAGAGCGAAGCGCTCTATTGGGGTGATATGGTACTATGAGGTCCCTAAGATAAGATGGGACCTGATTATTCAAAACCTTATAAGTAAGAAGAAGAATTTTAAATTCTATTCTAGAATTAACAGGAAGCCAATGAAGAGAGGCCAATATGGGTGAGATATGCTCTCTCCTTCTAGTCCCCGTTAGTACTCTAGCTGCAGCATTTTGAATTAACTGAAGGCTTTTCAGGGACCTTTTAGGACAGCCTGATAATAATGAATTACAATAGTCCAGCCTAGAGGAAATAAATGCATGAATTAGTTTTTCAGCATCACTCTGAGACAAGACCTTTCTAATTTTAGAGATATTGCGTAAATGCAAAAAAGCAGTCCTACATATTTGTTTAATATGCGCATTGAATGACATATCCTGATCAAAAATGACTCCAAGATTTCTCACAGTATTACTAGAGGTCAGGGTAATGCCATCCAGAGTAAGGATCTGGTTAGACACCATGTTTCTAAGATTTGTGGGGCCAAGTACAATAACTTCAGTTTTATCTGAGTTTAAAAGCAGGAAATTAGAGGTCATCCATGTCTTTATGTCTGTAAGACAATCCTGCAGTTTAGCTAATTGGTGTGTGTCCTCTGGCTTCATGGATAGATAAAGCTGGGTATCATCTGCGTAACAATGAAAATTTAAGCAATGCCGTCTAATAATACTGCCTAAGGGAAGCATGTATAAAGTGAATAAAATTGGTCCTAGCACAGAACCTTGTGGAACTCCATAATTAACCTTAGTCTGTGAAGAAGATCCCCCATTTACATGAACAAATTGTAATCTGTTAGATAAATATGATTCAAACCACCGCAGCGCAGTGCCTTTAATACCTATGGCATGCTCAAATCTCTGTAATAAAATTTTATTACAGATTTTACAAATACATATTCATTTTTGCTCACACTCCTATATATACATATATACACCACAGATACATACCATACATTAACAAGGTTATACATCATGTTTATACATTATTTAATTCAATTATATTTTTCATTATATCCGGAAATTATTACATTTTTATAATGTTTCTTAAAACAAACTAAAGAACCACATAATCTAATTTCAACAGGACATTCATTCCAAACCTTAACCCCTTTAACTGAAATGCAAAAACCCTTTACATTGGTGCGTATAGGAGGCTTCTTGAATACAGCACATCCTCGTAAACTATATTCAGAGTCCCTCATCTTGAACAGGTTCTGGACATGAAGTGGTAAGGCTTGGTTGTTAGCTTTGTACAAAGTTTGTATTGTGATGTAATCCACTAAATCTCTGAATTTCAATAAATTTAAAGTCATAAACAGAGAATGCGTTGACTCAAGATAATGTTTGTTACAGATGATTCTAATGGCACGTTTTTGTAAGAGAAATATTTGATTGGTGTTTGATTTGTAAGTGTTACCCCAAGACTCAATACAATATGTCATATATGGTGCTATTAAAGAATGATATAAAGTAAGTAACCCTTCCTGTGACAGTATGTCCTTGGCCCTGTACATGATGGCAATAGATTTTGACATTTTCGATTTTATGTAATTTATATGTGGTTTCCAGCTGAGTTTATTATCAATTATAACACCTAGGAATTTATTCTCAGTTACTGTCTCTATTTCCATATTGTTAATGGTTACATTTTTACATTTAGGTACAAGTGTATTTCCAAATATAATACATTTAGTTTTTCCAAGGTGGAGTGACAATTTGTTAGCGTCAAACCAAGCCTTGAATTTATCCAATTCATTTTCCACAGTGTCCAGAAGCTGTTCAAGATTATCACCACTGCAGAACACAGTTGTGTCATCTGCAAAAAGGACACACCTCAGTGCTCTTGACACCCAACTTATATCATTTATATACAGTATAAATAACAAAGGACCTAACTCCGAACCCTGGGGCACCCCACACGTAATTTCCCGGCGTTCAGAGTCAATGTTATATTGAACATACTGAGACCGACCATGTAAATAACTATTTATCCAGTCATATGCCAGTCCTCTGATTCCATATTTCTGTAATTTGGTTAGTAATATTTCATGGTTAACAGTGTCAAACGCTTTCTGTAAATCAAAAAAAATACCTACTGTATATTGTTTATCATCAACTGCAGTCGCTATATTTTCCACAAAATCCATCAATGCATGTGAAGTAGTCCTAGATTTTCTAAATCCATATTGTTCTTCGCAGAGTATTGCATGCTTTAGTAAGTAATTATTCAGTCTTTTTACAAAAATGTTTTCTAGTATTTTGGAAAATTGTGGTAAAAGTGAGATAGGTCTGTAATTGGAACAGATGTGTTTGTCACCAGTTTTAAACAGAGGTATTACTTTAGCTATCTTCATTTGAGAAGGAAATTTACCAGAACTTAATGATATTGTTATGTGCAGACGCGGCTTGAGGAGCGGACCAGCGTCTGACTGAACCCAGCGCTAAATAACCAGAAAGCGGTTCCAAAAACAAAACAATTTTATTTCCCTCCTGTGCAATAATTGGTGTACAACATAAATGTACGGTTGTCTGGCGAGGTGAAGGACGGCACGCTCTCCAGCGCCCAAATGGATCAAAGCTCAGCGCTTCTGGACCCAGACTCACCGCCGAACACCCCCCAGGTGGATACGACAAACTGACTCTGTGAAGGATGGAAAAGGTGAGGTAAGTCAGAGCTACAACAAATATCCTTCAGAGGCACACACTATCAGCAACACATTCAGGTCTGAATTTAAGTTTTATGTAAATGAGCAGCTTCTCACAACAGGTGGAGGATCATCATTCCGTACACCACGGCAGTGAGAAGCAAAGTGCACAATTCTCATCAATGTTCAAATATACTGCGTAACAAAATACCAAATTACTGTTAACACTTATTCAGACAATCATCACCTCTGATGTGTGCTGACAGCATGTGTCCCTCACCCGTCCTCCTTCACAGGCACGATGTGTCAAACCCTGGCGCGGTCCTCAGCGTCTCACAAACGAATGTCACAAGGTCGACTTCCCGGCAATTCTGCTCGAATCACTCATGGCTTAAATGCAGAACGCCATCTCATTATCTGCTTCAGCTGAAAGTCTTTAAGTTTGCACGTGAGCATCATCCACAGGTGCTGCAAGTCATTAGGCCTGCACGTGAACATCCTCCACAAGTGCAGCCAATAATGTTGATGAGGGTGAAGGACTCTTCTGCCAGCACCTTCTCCACAGACAAAAACCAGTTTGCATACCACCTGGAGAGCAAAAAAAAGAAAACAACACCAAAATGTCCAGCCAAACCCCCCAACACACAACAGTACCCCCCATCAACGGGAAGCCTCCCGGCGACCGAACAGACCAGGCCCGAGAACAGCACCTCCCTCCGGGGTCCACGACAGGAAGCAGACGGCGTAACGCTCCCAAGGTCCACAGCAGACAGCAGGACAGGGCACCGCGGCTGGAAGGCCGGCTGGCATCAACAAAAACCCCAAAAGAGTCCCATATACAACCCAACATACAAGAAAAACACAAAACCCACCCAAACCCTCTCCAGGGGACCGTCCCATCCAACCCCGGGAAGAAAAGAAAAATTCCCAAATCCAATAACCCAACATAGCCCCAACAACACAATACAAACATAAATTCACAAAGAAAAATAACAAACAACCCCCCCAGAACGACGTGCAGAGCCCAACACCCCCCAGAAGACCTTTACCGCCAGTTCCAGGAGTAACAGCCAAAGCTGGAATCCCACAGAGGTCCCCAGGTATACATGGAGCAACAGCGCCCCCCAGAGGACCGTACCATCAACCCCAGGAGGCACCCTCCCTACAACCCAGGAACCCCAGACCCGGCCACACTTGGCTAGTCGGCCCCACAATCAATTCCCCCCCAGAGGACCGTCCCATCAACCCTGGAGGTGGAACCTGGAAGGAAACATAAAAAACACAAAAATCCAACCCCCGGTGGACTTCATTAAACCACCCCGGGGGCAAATAAAACAAGCGGCAAACCCTGTTACCCCCCCCAGCACCCCGAAAGACCCCAGATCACTCCCAGAGCCTATCGTCAGTTCAATTTTGGCGAACGGCACAAAACTACCAAGCTGGGGAAGGAAACAGGAAAAACTAACCCAGTCCCATCCCCTAAGCGCAGCGGAAAACCGGAAATACGTCCGGTGCCCCAAACCGACCATACCACCAGCCCATTGGGAGGGGTGGAACTACCGAAATGGCGAACGGCACAGATCAGCCCACCACTCCGACTGAGGTACGTTCCCGCTGCACCACACCCCGGTAACACCAATGACGAATGGTCAAAGGCCCACCGGGGCTGGAGTAGAACCGGGCATCAACCAAACCCAAAAAAACGCCCCTGACAACCCCCCCCCCCACCCCCCCAGGTGCAGAGGTTTTCTGAGACACGCTCAGCGTGACCAACCTGCACCACCCCACAACCCAAAAGACAAACGGTCTTAGAGCATGTGAGGTTGGGGTTAGGGAAGCAGGGAAATAAAAAACAACAAAACAAAACGACCCAATCCTCAAACAGAAATTACCTAAGTCCAAAAAATGAAAACATATGATTACCTGAGTCCAGCCGAGCTCCAAACTGCCAGTCGTTCACTCCACCAGAACCGCCTCTAAGTCCCCAAACAATTTATAACCCCTTACATGAAAACAAAAACAGCCCAAATAACTAAACAACCAAAGGTCTGCCCCTTTTTTTTTTTTTTGTCCATTATTATGCCTGTCTAAGAACACCTGGAGATACGTCATCGTTATCTTTCTTGACGCTTATGTGACCGGGGCAATATGGCGGCTTCAGCTCGTCCGAGCTGCATGGGCTCATCCGCAAGAGGAGCCAGAGGTCCCGTCTGAGGAGTCTCAGTGGGGCGAAGAAGAGGCAGCCCTGATCTGTGTCGGGGAAAGCCCCGAGATGAAAAGACCCGCTCTGATGTCCGCCCCCTCTCGCGTCCACGCTCCTTTATCCGATCATCTAGACGAATAGCCAAAGATATTAGCTCATCTAAATCTTTTGGTTCGTCACGGACTGCTAGCTCGTCTTTTAATGAATCGTTCAAACCATCCACAAACACTCCTCTCAAAGCTGCGGCATTCCAACCGGACTGAGCAGAAAAAATTCGGAAATCCACGGAATAATCCGCCGCACTCCGCCTCCCCTTGGATGACGGAGTTATCTGCACCGGTATCGATAGTGCCGCAGCTGGAGCAGCAGGAAGCAGAACGGCTTGAGCTGCAAGCTCCGTAATGCGAGCATCTGTTTGTTTAATTTGATTTGCGAGAGGCCGTAATTGCTCCCATATCTTCTCCAAGTATTCTTGAACTCTTTCAGCAAATGGAACCGCTTCTGTCGCTGGGTCCATTTTGGAATGGCCGGGAACTACTGTTATGTGCAGACGCGGGTTGAGGAGCGGACCAGCGTCTGACTGAACCCAGCGCTAAATAACCAGAAAGCGGTTCCAAAAACAAAACAATTTTATTTCCCTCCTGTGCAATAATTGGTGTACAACATAAATGTGCGGTTGTCTGGCGACGTGAAGGACGGCGCGCTCTCCAGCGCCCAAATGGATCAAAGCTCGGCGCTTCTGGACCCAGACTCACCGCCGAACACCCCCCAGGTGGATACGACAAACTGACTCTGTGAAGGATGGAAAAGGTGAGGTAAGTCACCAGCTACAACAAATAACCTTCAAAGGCACACACTATCAGCAACACATTCAGGTCTGAATTTAAGCTTTATGTAAATGAGCAGCTTCTCACAACAGGTGGAGGATCATCATTCCGTACGCCACGGCAGTGAGAAGCAAGCTGCACAGTTCTCATCAATGTTCCAATATACTGCGTAACAAAATACCAAATTACTGTTAACACTTATTCAGACAATCATCACCTCTGATGTGTGCTGACAGCATGTGTCCCTCACCCGTCCTCCTTCACAGGCACGATGTGTCAAATCCTGGCGCGGTCCTCAGCGTCTCACAAACGAACATCACAAGGTCGAGTTCCCGGCAATTCTGCTCGAATCACTCATGGCTTAAATGCAGAACGCCATCTCATTATCTGCTTCAGCTGAAAGTCTTTAAGTTTGCACGTGAGCATCATCCACAGGTGCTGCAAGTCATTAGGCCTGCACGTGAACATCCTCCACAAGTGCAGCCAATAATGTTGATGAGGGTGAAGGACTCTTCTGCCAGCACCTTCTCCACAGACAAAAAACAGTTTGCATACCACCTGGAGAGCAAAGAAAAGAAAACAACACCAAAATGTCCAGCCAAACCCCCCAACACACAACAGATATATTACAAATGTAGCAGAAAGGTTTTACTATACAATCAGTAATTTTTTTCAAAAAAGCCATATCCAGATTGTTGAAGTCGGTTGATTTCTTGCTTTTGGAATTATGCACCAGATCAATTATTTCTTTTTCATTAGTTCCACCAATAAACATTGACACAGATTTATTGAATGTTATCTTATTTTCCCAAGAGTTGGCGCTCGATGAATCAATATTACTAGCAACATTTTTCCCCACATTGACAAAATATTCATTGAAATGGTAGGCAATGGACTCATTATCATCAATCACAGTGTTATTCAGAAGAAAAAAAGAAGGATAATCTCTAACATTTTTGTTCTTTTTTATTATTTCATTTAAAATGTTCCATGTATTTTTTTATGTTATCCTTATTTTTAACAAGTAACTCACTATAATATCTTTTCTTACTAAATCTCATAATATAAATTAATTTATTCTTATATATTTTATATTTACTTTCAGCTTCCTTTGTTCTTAATTTTATAAATTGTTTATACAGTAAATTCTTCTTTTTACACGCCCTCTGAAGTCCCTTGGTTATCCATGGTTTATTGCTATATCGATTAGTGTATATTTTGTCAACAAGAGGACA
Organism: Thalassophryne amazonica; assembly: GCF_902500255.1. Taxonomy (NCBI): domain Eukaryota; kingdom Metazoa; phylum Chordata; class Actinopteri; order Batrachoidiformes; family Batrachoididae; genus Thalassophryne; species Thalassophryne amazonica. Next base: position 55,398,692 of record NC_047105.1, on the reverse strand, counting down.
GTATTTTTCATATAACTTGGAAATAATAGAAATTAAACCATCATAGGTTTCATCAACATCATCAACATACGAGGTCTATTAGAAAAGTATCCGACCTTATTATTTTTTTCAAAAACCATATGGATTTGAATCACGTGTGATTACATCAGACATGCTTGAACCCTCGTGGGCATGCGAGAGTTTTTTCACGCCTGTCGGTTATGTCATTCGCCTGTGGGCAGTCTTTGAGTGAGGAGTTGCCCACCCTCTCGTCGATTTTTTCATTGTTTAGGAATGGCTCAGAGACTGCTGCTTTGTTTGATCAAATTTTTTTCAAAACAGTAAGGCACAACTGAGTGGACACCATTCGATAAATTCAGCTGGTTTTTGGTACAAATTTTAATGGCTGATGAGAGATTTTGGTCTGGTAGTGTCGCTTTAAGGACGGCCCACGGCGCCTGATGGCGATCTGCCCTTCGAGGCGGCAGCATCTCACCGTTTCAAGTTGAAAACTTCCACATTTCAGGCTCTATTGACCCAGGAAGTTGTCAGAGAACAGAGAACTTTCAGAAGAAGTCGGCATGAGGAGTTTATTCGGACATTCCATTGTTAACGGACATTTTGTAATGAAAGAACGTGCATGAGTCGCATGTCGGGCCGGACCCGACCGCGGGGGGTCGCGACAGGAAAAACACCTCCGTTGGAAACCTTAACGGCAAGTTGGAACATGCCCAAGCTGTTAAACAATTTCTCAGTTACTCACTTGTTGAAAGCCATCAAAAGCCGCCTGAATTTTACAAATGGTTTTCAACACGGAGGTGTTTTTCCTGTCGCAGCGCACACAGATTTGCCGAGTCGTCACGGAAACGACTCAGCGAATTTGCGCGCACGTCTTTCATTACAAAATGTCCTTAAACAGTGGAATGTCCGCATAAAGTCCTCATGCCGGCCTCTTCTGAATCTTCTCTGTTCTCTCACGACGTCCTGGGTGAATTAAGCCTTAATTTAGGATGTTTTCAGGTCAAAACAGGCCGATGACGGCGCCTGGAAGCGCTGCACGACGTCCCGCTGCGTGGGAAGTCCTTACAGCGACAGAAACACCCCATAATCTCTCATCAGCCGTTAAACTTTTCACCGAAAACCACCTTAATGTCTGGAATAGTGTCCACTCAGATATTCCTCACAGGTCCAGAAAAAATTTTGATAAAGCAACGCGCGCCGTCTCGAGCAGCGTGTGAAACAAAGGAATTCAGCCGAGAGGGCGGGACCACATCTCACTCAAGGCCTGCCCACAGGGAAATGACGTCACCCACACGCGTGAAAAAACTCACGCATGCACACGAGGGTTCAAGCATGATTGGTGTAATCGCACATCATTCAAATCCATATAGTTAAAAAAAAAATAAAAGGGTCGGTTTATTATCTAATAGACCTCGTAAACTCCATTCCAATTCTGGCGTAGTAAATCCTCCCTTAAATTGTCAATAGTTATTGGTGTGACTTTTCTACTCAACCTTTTAAAATCCTTTCGAAACACTCGACCATGTGATGCAAAAACAGTGAACACTGGCAGGTGATCACTAATATCACTTACCAGTAGTCCCGCACTGAGATTACCAGATATGACATTAGTTAGGATATTATCTATAAGGGTTTTTGAGTTCAAAGAGAACTTGAAAAGTGAAGTGAAAATTACCTTGGATGGAAGAATAAGTAAGCCTCAGAATTAAGAACTTGCTTTTTCATTTCTTTTAAAAGCTAGTGCTTCAATATGCAGTTATGCAGCAAAGTTTGTGTGTAAACAAGAGCAAGGAGCATACTGCAAGTGAATGCACTCCTGATCTGCAATTAGAAGACAACACAAGGGGCCACAGCAAGAAATTATTTAAAACAAGGTCATCTGTATTGAGGAAATTCTCATTTACAATGAGAGTGGTGGATACATGGAACAGCCAGCCTCACTCACTCATCTTCAACCGCTTAGTCCAATTAAGGGTAGCGAGGGGCTGGAGCCTATCCCAGCAGTCACAGAGCATGAGGCAGGGTACACCCTGGACAGGATGCCAGTCTGTTGCAGGGCCACAAACAGACAAACAAACGCATTCACATGCACACACACTTACAGACAATTTATAAAGGCCAATCCAGCTAACCTGTCTTTGGATGTGGGAGGAAGCCGGAGTACCCAGACAGAACCCACACAAACACAGGGAGAATACGCAAACTCCACACAGAAAGGCCACAGGTTGGAATCCAACCCATGACCTTCTCGCTGTGAGGCAACAATGCTAACCATTAAACCACTGTGCTGCCCTCCGTATGAATAGCACGGAGGATAATCGGTTTTAAAAAAAGATTAAACATTGGGGAAGTTATGATAGTAAATTGAGATAGTGCCTTGTACCTGCGTCCAGTAACTTAGGTGGCTAATTTAATTTAATTTTACTCTTACGACTATTAATAACTCCTGTCTGCTTTTCAACCCCCCGCCCCCCATTTACTGCATGTTGATTTGACACAGGTTTTACACCGGATGCCCTTCCTGATGCAACACACATTATGTCTTCAATGGGCAGGGGTGACCTTGAGCACTGGAAAGTCCTCATTTACTTATTGCAGTCTATGTCACATCATCACTTGGCAAGGGCGTAGGTTTGGTCTCAGCTTTGGTAGGGACAATACCACCACCTACCACCCCCCCCGCCCCCCTGCCCACCACCACCACCCCCTAACCCACTCATACCATTAGACGCACAAGTACAGCATAATACATAACATATGACGACATAATGCTGAATAATTTAACACTTTATTTACATTATTAAGTGTGTAGGCAGACAAACAAATAGCTTAAATAACAAAATTGCACCCAAAATCACGAATCTATTCTATATGCCTACACCTGAGAGAATAAGACAACAAAAAAAATACTTGTGGAGCTAACAAAAAAAAAAAAGTTTTTGCAACCAAGATGTATAATCTATTCTCTTCATCAATAATACAGTTGTAGGTATCTGGCAACCTAATTTGCCAACAAAAAAAAAGGGCTTTACAATGATATATATGGTGTATTACATTAAACGTAAGCCTGTGATGTCATAACGCAGAGGAAAAACTTGGAAGTTTCACACTAGTGCGCCGCTGATTCTCATTACCGTAAGACCTCATGTAAGCCCTCACGCTGAAAAATTTCAACACTGACAGCAAGCCAAGAACCCGTGCTTTCCAACAGTATGCTATATGTTGCATATATTACGGTAAAGTGCGTTCGGTGACTTTTGAAACGAGGGAAAAGTATGAAAAAGAGCTCAAAAGTGACAGAAAAGTACAGAGACAGACAGCAAACATAAATGTAGTAATTTTTAAGGAAAAGGCAGGGTGTTAGTGTCATTTGTGAAGGTGTGTGTGCGTGTTTGTGTGGGTGTGCAGTTTATTTTAAGTGTGGCGCACAGCATTGTTCGCAACCCCTCCCCCCGCCCTTCTTGTTTTTCTGCACCGGAGCAGTGTTGCCAGATATGAAATATGAAACTATCGTACCAAAACCTCAAAATTATCGTATTTTGGGAGAAATTATCGTACACAAACAAAACGCATACAACGTAGCTATTTTAGCGTTTTTTTTTTAATTTACAAAGAATTTTATGTCACATTTTTAAACAGTAATTATAGTAATGGGGAAACTATGGCACAAAAAGAACGCAAATGCACAAGCAAATGCACTACCAGACTAGAAAGATTTTTTTTTCTGTGAAGGGACACAAACGTGTTAATTACCAGACTAGAAAGAGTCGAATCAACCTCGAGGTCGCTGTCGTCATCCGATGCCATGGCCACTTGTGCAGATTTTGTTGAACACAGAAAAAAATGTTGACACCTCCATAAGGAACTTTAACTTTTTTTTATTCTTCTTGTATATCTCTTTGCTCTTGTGTTTTGTTCGTTTGTTATTGCATTTGTTGAAATAAAGTTTCGAAAAAAAAAAAAAAAGATGTTGGTTGGGGAATCTTCCTGTCACGGTAAAGATTGGATGGGAACTCATTACTTTGTATGGAGAGGGGGCGGGCTTTCAAATGACTGTCCCGGTCGCCCAAAGCCAGTATTTGATGCCGCCTGAGTGCAACAACTGCAAAATGATTCTTGGGTGTCAGAGAGAGATGCGTGTTTGGGCAACCAACTGAAATTATCGTACATATTGGATTTTTTCCCATTATTGATCGTACATTTATTGATCGTACATTTATTGATCGTACATCGTACAGAGGGCAAAACTATTGTACAAATACGATAATTATCGTACATCTGGCAACACTGCACCGGAGCCACCCATCCTCTGCGCTCCGGGACCTCCCACTTTACAAATTAAGCACTGCCTGCCACGAGATGCGCTTTGTTTACGTCCATGTGAGAAGAACGTGAGCTAATGAAATTGCAACATGGGTAACCCTGTCACTCTGGCACGTCGAAAACACAAAACGTGACGACTAAAATTATAGTATCGAGTTCGCAAAAAAATAGTGAATGATTTTGTTATATAAAAAAAATTCTAAATATTGGTAGGGACTATTTTGCCATCGCAAAATATTGGTTGTGACTTGTCCCTATGGTCCATATGCAAACCTACGCCCCTGTCACTTGGTATCAATTAAGCATTTACTCTTTGTAAATCATTTGCAGAACTGTGTCTACCACAACATGCAAATGTTTGGATTGCCCAAGCAATTTAGCACTTGTTATCTTGGATCTTAGGCCCTCCATGTTTTGTTGTATTTCCTTGAGTATGCTCCATACAGTTATATGTAAAGGTTTGGGCACCCCTGATGATTTCCATGATTTTCCTTTAGAAATAACTGGTTGTTTGGATCAGCAATTTCAGTTCAATTTATCATAAAGCAAACAAACAGTGATATTTGAGAAGTGAAATGAAGTTTATAGGATTTACAGAAAGTGTGCAATAATTCTTTAAACAAAATTAGGCAGGTGCATGAATTTGGGCACCCCAACAGAAAAAAAATACAACAATATTTAGTAGATCCTTCTTTTGCAGAAATAACCACCTCTAAACGCTTCCTATAGCTTCCAGTGAGAGTCTGGATTCTGGTTGAAGGTATTTTGGACCTTTCTTCTTTACATAACATGTCAGGTTTGTTGGTTTCCGAGCATGGACAGCCCACTTAAAATCACACCACAGATTTTCAGTAATATTCAGGTCTGGGGACTGAGATGGCCATTCCAGAACATTGTACTTGTTCCTTTGCATGAATGCCTTAGTAGATTTTGAGCAGTATATAGGGTCATTGTCTTGTTGAAAGATCCAGCCCTGGTGCAACTTCAACTTTGTCACTGATTCATGAACATTGTTCTCAAGAATCTGTTGATAATGACTGGAATCCATGTGACCCTCAACTTTAAGAAGATTCCAGGTACCTGCACTGGCTACACAGCCACACAGCATGATGGAACCTCCTCCAAATTTATTGTAGGTAGCAAGCATTTTTCTTGGAATGTTGTGTTCTTTTTCAGCCATGCATACCGCCCCTTGTTATGTCCAAATAACTCAATTTTAGTTTCATCAGTCCACAGCACCTTATTCCAAAATGAATCTGGTGTGTCCAAATGTGCTTTAGCATACCTTAAGTGACTCTGTTTGTGGCATGTATGCAGAAAAGGCTTCCTCTGCATTACAGCATCATACAGCATCTCCTTGTGCAAAGTGTGCTGTATAGTTGAACAACGCACAGAGACACTATCTGCAGCAAGATCATGTTGTAGGTCTCTGGAGCAGGTCTGTGGGTTGACTATGACTGTTCTCATCATCCTTCGCTTCAGCTTATCTGAGATTTTTCTTGGCCTGCCACTTCAGGCCTTAAGTAGTACTGTGCCTGCAGTCTTCCATTTCCTCACTATGTTCCTCACAGTGGAAACTGACAGCTGAGATAGCTTTTTGTATCCTTCCCCTGAACCATGATGTTGAACAGTCTTTCTTTTCAGGTCATTTGAAAGTGGTTTAGAGGCTCCCATGTTGCCACTCATTAGAAGAGATACAAAGAGGGGAAACATTGCAAATGGCCACCTTAAGTACCGTTCTCATGATTGGATTCACCTGTCTGGAGGAAGTCAAGGGTCAGTGAGCTTACCAAACCAATTTTGTGTTCCAATAATTAGTGCTAAATGTATTCAAATCAATAAAATGACAAGGGTGCCCAAATTTATGCACCTGCCCAATTTTGTTTAAATAATTATTGCACGCTTTCTGTAAATACTATAAACTTCATTTCACTTCTCAGATATCAGTGTGTTTGTCTGCTATATGATGTATTTAACTGAAATTTCAGATCCAGACAACCAATGATTTATAAATGAAAATCATGAAAAGTATCAGGGGTGCCCAAACTTTCACATACAACTGCATTTAATATATGTGTAATTAAGATGATATTAATACTGCAGTTATAATTCGAAATACTTGATGTGTCAGCCCTGCAATAGACTGGCAGCCTGTCTGCTGCAACCAGTTATACAGCTTCATGGTGAAGTGGTATAGAGGAGGATTTTGTTTACAAAGAACATGCAGAATTTTAGCTCCAATTTGCCAGAAGGCACATGGGAAATCCAAGCCTGGATTTGATCTGTTTTCCAGTTTTACCGTTTTTCTCTGCTCCACTCCAACAGGAAACTGTAAATGTGGATGGAGCAGGCAAATGTTGCATCATTCCCAGTTTCTCCGCTCACATCCATAGAAGCCTATAACTCCTTCAGACTGCTTTTGGTGACTTGGTGGCTTCCCTCATTAACCTCCTTTCAACATTGCCACTCTGTTTCTGCAACCCCTGACGCCTTATCCTAACTCAGCTTCTCAAGTGCTGCAATCAGGGTATCCATTGATTTTGCAAAGATCACAGCATCATCTGCAAAGTTAGGATCAGTAAAAAATTCCTCACCAATGACAGCACCTTAGCTGATGTTTGTCACATCCAGTGATGCCGGTAACGCGTTACTTAGTAACGTAGGTAACGCGTTACTTAGTAAAAATTTCTTACCTGTAAATCTGGTCATGTTTTCTGCATAAATAAATGTTATCCATTCTTTGTGCTCAAACGCCAAAGCAGGGGCGAATCCAGATGGAATGGGGGCGTGGGGCAGGGATGTGCCCCCCTCCCCCACAACACCCCTAGATTAAAGGTCCAGTTTTGAAGCCTTTTTTTTACTACAACTACTAATACTACTTAAAATAATAATAATTTTGACAAGTAAAATGTTTATAGAGAATTTAAATGTTAGAAAAATGTTAGAATTTAATAGTTACATTTATAAACAATGTAGGTTAGAAATTGCAAGTTTTACTGTTACAGTGCTGTCAACAGTTAAATATGAGGTCAAGAAAGATTATTTTACTTTTTATAAAACAAGTATTTATTTTCATTGAAGTCAAGAAAGGGTGACTATAAAGTGAGTTTTGGCAAAACAGGTATCATTGTCATGTTGAGGTGGCAGAGGGTTGTTGTCGGCAGCTGGGGAAAGTAACTAAAAAAGTAACTAGTAATCTAACTTAGTTACTTTTACAATTGAGTAATCAGTAAAGTAACTAAGTTACTTTTTCAAGGAGTAATCAGTAATTGGATTACTTTATCAAAGTAAATGTGGCAACACTGGTCACATCCCTACCCAGATCCCAGTTATCAATCAAATTGAGATTAACATTTACTTTGACTTTGGGCTCATTGGACGTAATAATGGCACACATCAGAATTAAAACAACCGCACATATACACTTGATTGTTTATGTCTGCTAAACTTTGAAACAGTCCATTATCCGAATTGAGGCAATGTGAGTGTGTGTGTTTGTGTGTGGGGGGGGGGGGAAGCTGCAGCAGCTAAAGCTGTGCTGCACCCCGGAGGGGGAGGGAGTGGTGTGAGCGGGGACTGGGATGGGGTGGGGGATGGGGACAGGAACACAAAGGAGTGGGTAGGGGCATGGAAGCATGCGTATCAGTCTCTGTCCATGTGTGAGTGGCAAATGAGTTAAGTTTATGTCAGTTTCTGTCTGCGTGTGCTGGAATTGCAGAATATAAGAAGACAGCCGAATGGTTCACCTAGGCAGTAAAAAGTCTTCTGGAGGAAAACAACAGGGCATTTTGTCCTTGGAGGCAGTGGTATGTTTGTCGCTGTGTTACATCACCTTTCCTTCCAACAACACTCAATAATCGTTTGGGAACTGAGGACACTAATTGTTGAAGCTTTGTAAGTGGAATTCTTTCCCATTCTTTCTTGATATACGACTTCAGTTGTATATCAAGTCCGGGGTCTCTGTTTTCATATTTTGCGCTTCATAATGCGCCACATATTTTCAATGGGTGACAGGTCGTGAGTGCAGGCAGGCCTGTCTAGTACCCGCACTCTTTTACTGCGAGGCCACGCTGTTGTAACACGTGCAGAATGTGGCTTGGCATTGTCTTGCTGAAATGAGTAGGGACGTCCCTGAAAAAGACATTGCTTGGATGACAGCAGGTGTTGCTCCAAAACCTGGATGTACCTTTCAGCATTGATGGTGCCATCACAGATGTGTAAGTTGTCCATACCATGGGCACTAACACACCCCCATACCATCACAGATGCTGGCTTTTGAACTTTGTGCTGGTAACATTCTGGATGGTCTTTTTCCTCTTTTGTCTGGAGGACACGACGTCCATGATTTCCAAAAACAATTTGAAATGTGGACTCATCAGACCACAGCACACTTTTCCACTTTTCATCTGTCCATTTCAAATGAGCTTGGGCTCAGAGAAGCCCGTGGCGTTTCTGGATGTTGTTGATGTGTGACTTTCGCTTTGCATGGCAGAGTTTTAACTTGCACTTGTAGATGTAGTGATGAACTGTGTTAACTGACAATGGTTTTCTGAAGTGTTCCTGAGCCCACGCGGTAAGATCCTTTACATAATGATGTCCGTTTTTAATGCAGTGCCGCCTGAGAGATCGAAGGTCACGGGCATTCATTCATTCATTCATTCGGGCATACGTGTAGAAAGTTCTCCAGATTCTCGGAATCTTCTGATTATATTATAGACTGTAGATGATGGATTCCCTAAATTCCTTGCATTTAAATGTTGACAAACATTGTTCTTAAACTTTTGGACTATTTTTTTTCACACAGTTGTTCACAAAGTGGTGATCCTCACCCCATCTTTGCTTGTGAATGGCTGAGCCTTTTGGGGATGCTCCTTTTATACCCAATCATGACACTCACAATTAGTGTCCTCAGTTCCCAAATGCTTATTGAGTGTTGTTAGAAAGAAAGATGATGTACCATAGTGGTAAACACACCACTGGCCCAGCTTTTTTTGAAACATGTTGCAGGCATCCATTTCAAAATGAGCAAATTTATTGCCACAAAACAATAAAGTTTATCATTTTGAACATTAAATATCTTGTCTTTGTGGTGTATTCAATTGAATACAGGTTGAAGAGGATTTGTAAATTATTGTATTCTGTTTTTATTTAATCAATCAATCAATCAACTTTTTTTTTATATAGCGCCAAATCACAACAAACAGTTGCCCCAAGGCGCTCTATATTGTAAGGCAAGGCCATACAATAATTATGAAAAACCCCAACGGTCAAAACGACCCCCTATGAGCAAGCACTTGGCTACAGTGGGAAGGAAAAACTCCCTTTTAACAGGAAGAAACCTCCAGCAGAACCAGGCTCAGGGAGGGGCAGTCTTCTGCTGAGACTGGTTGAGGCTGAGGGAAAGAACCAGGAAAAAGACATGCTGTGGAGGGGGGCAGAGATCGATCACTAATGATTAAATGCAGAGTGATGCATACGGAGCAAAAAGAGAAAGAAACAGTGCATCATGGGAACCCCCCCCACAGTCTACGTCTAAAGCAGCATAACCAAGGGATGGTCCAGGGTCACCTGATCCAGCCCTAACTATAAGCCTTAGCGAAAAGGAAAGTTTTAAGCCTAATCTTAAAAGTAGAGAGGGTATCTGTCTCCCTGATCTGAATTGGGAGCTGGTTCCACAGGAGAGGAGCCTGAAAGCTGAAGGCTCTGCCTCCCATTCTACTCTTACAAACCCTAGGAACTACAAGTAAGCCTGCAGTCTGAGAGCGAAGCACTCTAATGGGGTAATATGGTACTACGAGGTCCCTAAGATAAGATGGGACCTGATTATTCAAAACCTTATAAGTAAGAAGAAGAATTTTAAATTCTATTCTAGAATTAACAGGAAGCCAATGAAGAGAGGCCAACACGGGTGAGATATGCTCTCTCCTGCTAGTCCCCGTCAGTACTCTAGCTGCAGCATTCTGAACCAACTGAAGGCTTTTTAGGGAACTTTTAGGACAACCTGATAATAATGAATTACAATAGTCCAGCCTAAAGGAAATAAATGCATGAATTAGTTTTTCAGCATCACTCTGAGACAAGACCTTTCTGATTTTAGAGATATTGCGTAAATGCAAAAAGGCAGTCCTACATATTTGTTTAATATGCGCTTTGAATGACATATCCTGATCAAAAATGACTCCAAGATTTCTCACAGTATTACTAGAGGTGAGGGAAATGCCATCCAGAGTAAAGATCTGGTTAGACACCATGCTTCTAAGATTTGTGGGGCCAAGTACAATAACTTCAGTTTTATCTGAGTTTAAAAGCAGGAAATTAGAGGTCATCCATGTCTTTATGTCTGTAAGACAATCCTGCAGTTTAGCTAATTGGTGTGTATCCTCTGGCTTCATGGATAGATAAAGCTGGGTATCATCTGCGTAACAATGAAAATTTAAGCAATACCGTCTAATAATACTGCCTAAGGGAAGCATGTATAAAGTGAATAAAATTGGTCCTAGCACAGAACCTTGTGGAACTCCATAATTAACTTTAGTCTGTGAAGAAGATTCCCCATTTACATGAACAAACTGTAATCTATTAGACAAATATGATTCAAACCACCGCAGCGCAGTGCCTTTAATACCTATGACATGCTCTAATCTCTGTAATAAAATTTATGGTCAACAGTATCAAAAGCAGCACTGAGGTCCAACAGAACAAGCACAGAGATAAGTCCACTGTCCGAAGCCATAAGAAGATCATTTGTAACCTTCACTAATGCTGTTTCTGTACTATGATGAATTCTAAAACCTGACTGAAACTCTTCAAATAGACCATTCCTCTGCAGGTGATCAGTTAGCTGTTTTACAACTACCCTCTCAAGAATCTTTGAGAGAAAAGGAAGGTTGGAGATTGGCCTATAATTAGCTAAGATAGCTGGGTCAAGTGATGGCTTTTTAAATAATGGTTTAATTACTGCCACCTTAAAAGCCTGTGGTACATAGCCAACTAACAAAGATAGATTGATCATATTTAAGATTGAAGCATTAAATAATGGTAGGACTTCCTTGAGCAGCCTGGCAGGAATGGGGTCTAATAAACATGTTGATGGTTTGGATGAAGTAACTAATGAAAATAACTCACAAACAAATAACTGTAATAATTTACATTTCACACAACATCCCAACTTCATTTGAATTGGGGTTGTAAATTCTGGTTCTGTTAGTGAAGCTTTGGACTAATGGCTGGTGATCACCTTAGTATTTCTTCTGTTTTTCTTGTTGCTTAATGCTGACACATTATACTATATTTGTTGTCTTTCTGCTGCCTGATTCTGTTTTTTTTTTTCTCTCTCTCTGTTTGAGGTGCGGCTCCATCTGGAAGTGGGAGTGGGTGTTTTCTTCTGTAATGCTCATGAAATAGATGGGTTCTGTGGACCCAGTCCTCCTCTCCTCCCCAGTCAGCCTCCTGTCCTGGACACCAGCATGGACTCCCAAGCTTTCCTGTATAATTGTATTCTCAATTGTGTCCTGTAGCATGGCCCAAGCAGAGGGTCACCCCTTTGAGTCTGGTCTGCTTGAGGTTTCTTCCTCAAATCATCAGAGGGAGTTTTTCCTTACCACTGTCGCCTGTGTGCTTACTCTGGGGGTTGATAAGGTTCGACTTTACTTGTGTGAAGCACTTTGAGGCAACTTTGTTGTGATTTGACGCTATGTAAATGAAATGAATTGAATAAATTGAATCTGTATGAGGACAAATATACAGTTGCAAAGGAAAACATGAAAAGCATGAAAGCCTCCATTTTTTTGTTTGTCTCATTCTGTGTGCTGGTCAAGAAGTGTTTGTTGTCATATCTGTGGTTGCCATTTGAGCTCATGATTGATGACTGGTTGGGATTACACTCAGGCTGGGCTCGGGTTTGTTGAAATGGAACCTAAATTCGATGTGAAAACAGAGTTTGACACAGCAGCAGCAGCAGCATGCGAAGTGCTGTCATGATTTAGTGAATTATTGCAACACCTTATGTTCACGCTATTGTAAACGTCACTTAGGCTGATGAAAAACTGTCAAGTGAGAATCTGCAATTTATTTCTGAGTGCGGCCTGTGTGTAAAACAGAAAATGCGGCAAAAGATCACAAAGTTAGGAGACCAACAAAATATGGACTAGACTCGTGGATGCTCATAGTGTGCACGTGTACGGTCTGTATTTGCCATCTTACTGTCTTAAAATCTCTTTCTTACAGTTATCTCAATGACCTGGAGAGGATAGCCAAGGCAGATTATATCCCCACTCAGCAGGATGTGCTGCGAACTCGAGTAAAGACCACTGGCATTGTGGAGACTCACTTCACTTTCAAGGAGCTGCATTTCAAGTAAGAGCAACTGTGATTTAATGCAGTTACAAAAAAAACCCAAAACAAACTAAAACAGACTTTTAGTCACATATTTGGGAACAGCTGACTCCACTTTCACTCCGCCACTATGCCACCTGACAGACGAGGGTGGAGGTTATCCAATTGACAGACCTCAGAGGGAAGAGTTGGGGATATTTTACTGGTGATTTAAATCACTCTGAAAATCGTTCCTTTTATTGAACAGTATGAGTTATGAGGTAATACTACCTGTGGGCATTAAGACACTAAGGGATACAACAATCTGGCTTTTGAACTCAATGACCTTACCTCACCTTCACACAAATGATTGTCCTTCGGCTGAGCTTGCCAGGGCAATTCTGGAATCCATTTCCAGTCGTGGTCGGAAGCTTACATACAGTCATCATGGGCATGAATTTTGGGCTGCCTTTTTGCATTTACGCAATATCTCTAAAATCAGAAAGGTCTTGTCTCAGAGTGATGCTGAAAAACTAATTCATGCATTTATTTCCTCTAGGCTGGACTATTGTAATTCATTAATATCAGGTTGTCCTAAAAGTTCCCTAAAAAGCCTTCAGTTGGTTCAGAATGCTGCAGCTAGAGTACTGACGGGGACTAGCAGGAGAGAGCATATCTCACCCGTGTTGGCCTCTCTTCATTGGCTTCCTGTTAATTCTAGAATAGAATTTAAAATTCTTCTTCTTACTTATAAGGTTTTGAATAATCAGGTCCCATCTTATCTTAGGGACCTCGTAGTACCATATTACCCCATTAGAGCGCTTCGCTCTCAGACTGCAGGCTTACTTGTAGTTCCTAGGGTTTGTAAGAGTAGAATGGGAGGCAGAGCCTTCAGCTTTCAGGCTCCTCTCCTGTGGAACCAGCTCCCAATTCAGATCAGGGAGACAGATACCCTCTCTACTTTTAAGATTAGGCTTAAAACTTTCCTTTTCGCTAAGGCTTATAGTTAGGGCTGGATCAGGTGACCCTGGACCATCCCTTGGTTATGCTGCTTTAGACGTAGACTGTGGGGGGGTTCCCATGATGCACTGTTTCTTTCTCTTTTTGCTCCGTATGCATCACTCTGCATTTAATCATTAGTGATCGATCTCTGCCCCCCTCCACAGCATGTCTTTTTCCTGGTTTCTTTCCTCAGCCCCAACCAGTCTCAGCAGAAGACTGCCCCTCCCTGAGCCTGGTTCTGCTGGAGGTTTCTTCCTGTTAAAAGGGAGTTTTTCCTTCCCACTGTAGCCAAGTGCTTGCTCATAGGGGGTCGTTTTGACCGTTGGGGTTTTTCATAATTATTGTATGGCCTTGCCTTACAATATAGAGCGCCTTGGGGCAACTGTTTGTTGTGATTTGGCGCTATATAAAAAAAAAGTTGATTGATTGATTGATTGATGAATGTCGTGGTAATGTTGGGTTTTTAATAAGGGTGTAATGATACATGTGTTTGTATTGAACTGTTTCGGTACAGGACGTTCGGTTCGGTAAAGGGCTGTGCACGGGTGAGTTTGCGTTGAGTGTGCTTACCGTCATTTCCGGACTATAGAGCACACCTGAATATTAGCCGCACCCACTAATTTTAAAAAGATAAACAAAATTGTACATAAATAAGCCGCACTTGTCTATAAGCTGCGGGTCTCCATGTTGTAACATGAGATATTTACACAGAAAGATGTTAGACTGAAAGATTTTTTTAACTTTTAATTAAATATGTACCGTAAATGCACATGCACGGTGTCCCTGCTCCACACAGAGAACTGAGTAATTTTTAACTTTTTCTTGAGATTTCATCGCATGTTCAGCCAAGATCGCACGGAGGCTGAGACGTTATTGAGGCGCTGTGACTTTTTCGACTTGTTGCGCCAAGACAGAGAACCGGTGTGGAAGGGTGGGGGGAGAAGGCTCCGTTATGTTAACTGATCTGACGGCACAACTCTGGTGCACCGTGCTGGAGAGGGACTTTTCTTCACTAAAACGAACAGGTAAGACCTTATATTTACACTGTGTGTGAGTTTACACAACATGAGGAGAGCAGCTTTCAGGAAATCAATTGACAGCATCAATTGATGTATTTGTTGTTTATTTGAGAACATTTTATTTAACTTATTACCAGGCAAACAACAACAACAAGCAAATTTAGGTTTTGCATTTTGTTCCCATACTATACCAAAAATGAACCGAACCGTGACCTCAAAACTGAGGTACGTATCGAACCGTGATTTTTGTGTACAGCATACATCATGAATGACGTCATAAAACAAGAATTTTGTGCACAAGTTTAAATTTACTTTGGATCTTCTCAAATCCACATAGGGTCAAATTGTACATATAGGGTTAATATTTACATACATTCAATTAAATATTTTAATAGGTGGCACTGAAGGTTCTGCAATCTCTTTTAAAGTGATAAGGCCAAGGCCTATTAACTCCTGATGTGATGATGATTGACTACAACTGGTAGTTTCTCATTGCCAGCATAAAAAGGATGTGTTGACAGCACTCAGTGGATTGACCAATACTGAAAACAATGTGAAAGTCCAAGGAACACAGTGAAGGTCAAAGAACACTGTAGATTTACAGAAGCTGGACTAAGGTGACGACTGAATGTTTTTGGTGCAAAGTGTCTCTAAAGGATCTTTGGGTATTTTCAATTTGTTTCAATTTATTTTCATTTATATAGCGCCAAGTCACAACAGAGTTGCCTCAAAGCGCTTCACACAGGTAAGGTCTAACCTTACCAACCCCCAGAGCAACAGTGGTAAGGAAAAAACTCCCTCTGAGGAAGAAACCTCAAGCAGACCAGACTCAAAGGGGTGACCCTCTGCTTGGGCCATGCTACAAACATAAATTACAGAACAATTCACAGAACAATTCACGGACGAATATACAAGAAATGCTATTGGCGCACAGGACAGGAGGATCGCCAACACAAATACAGCTCCCATCTCTGGATGGAGCTGCACCTTAAACAGAGAGAAAAAAACAGAATCAGGCATCAGAAAGACAAAAAAATACTGTATAATTTGCCAGCATTAAACAACAAGAAAAACAGAGAAACACTAAGGTGATCGCTGGCCACTAGCCCTACAACTTCACTAAAAGGCCCAGAATTTAGGTAAAGTTGAGGCCGCAGCCCGCTCCAATTACTAATAAATGAATTAAAAGAGTAAAAAGCGTAAAACAAAACTGTACCAGTATGCTAGCCATATGAAAGGGAAAATAAGCGCGTCTTAAGTCTGGACTTAAGTCTCCACAGAATCTTACTGTTTTACTGACGCAGGGAGCTCATTCCACAGAACAGGGGCACGATAAGCGAAAGCTCTGTGACTCGCAGACTTCTTATTCACCTTAGGGACACAAAGTAGTCCTGCACCCTGAGAACGTAAAGCCTGGGCCGGTATGTAAGGTTTAATTAGGTCAGCTAGGTAGGGAGGTGCCAGTCCATGAATAATTTTATAGGTTAGTAGCAGAACCTTAAAATCTGATCTCACTGGGACAGGAAGCCAGTGAAGGGATGCCAAAATGAGTGTAATGTGGTCGAACTTTCTGCTTCGTGTCAAAAGTCTGGCTGCAGCATTTTGAACCAGTTGGAGACCCCTAATGCTAGACTGCGGAAAACCAGAAAATAGAACATTGCAGTAGTCCAATCTAGAAGAGATAAATGCATGGATCAGGGTCTCAGCATCAGCCATAGACAGGATGGGACGAATCTTCGCTATATTTCACAGGTGAAAGAAAGCAGTCCTAGTAATATTTCTAATGTGGAGGCCAAAGGACAACGAAGGATCAAAATTACCCCAAGGTTCCTCACTTTGTCAGTGTGATGTATGACACACGAGCCGAGGCCTGAGCGTTAACTGGTCAAATTGATGCCGATGTCTCACTGGACCAAGAACCATCATGTCAGTCTTATCAGAGTTTAAAAGTAGGAAGTTTCTAGACATCCAACTTGTCACTGCTGCAAGGCAATCTTCTAAGGATTTTATGTGAATGAGATTACCAGCAGTTATCGGCATGTATAACTGAGTATCATCTGCATAGCAGTGAAAGGTAATCCCAAAATGCTGCAATATGTGCCCAAGGGGTGCTATATAAAGGGAGAGAAAAGCAGGGGGCCTAAGACAAATTTCATGTCACTAAGGTTAGAGGTAGTGTTACTGTACAAAACACAGTAAGAACGACTGGTCAAGTATGATGTCAGCCAAGCAAGGGCACTCCCAATAATCCCAAAATGATTTTCCAGCCTATCAAGTAGAATATCATGATCCACTGTATCAAATGCAGCACTGAGATCTAACAGCAACAGAACCGTAGTGGTGTCCGAATCGATTGTAAGCAGAAGATCATTCGCCACTTTAGTGAGAGCCGTCTCTGTGGAATGATATTTTCTAAAAGCAAACTGCAGTGGCTTAAAGAGATTATTCTCAGTAAGATAGTCTATGAGCTGCAGTGAAACCACTTTTTCCAGAATTTTAGAGAAAAATGATAGATTTGATATTGGCCGATAGTTTGTCAATACACTACGGTCAAGATTAGGTTTCTTAAGAGGACTTCCGCTTCCGACGTCATGGAGTGAAGTAGTGTAAGCGTCCAGCTCCGTATATTGTTTAATTATTTCGCATTTCCAGACCCAAGTATCTTCGATAACTAACATAAAACCAGTACCTAAGCCAAAATGGAAGTCAAAAAAGGAAAAAAATACACGCAGAAGACCATAGATATTGATCCCCTGACCGACGAGCGAAACGAAGCAGCTAAGGCTAACGCTAGTGCGGAGACCGGAGAGGATGCCCCATCTCCGTGGGAATATACGCGTGGAACTCCGTGTGGGATTAAAAGACTACGAGGATAGTTTGGACGGTGTTAAATCCAAGATCGATAGTATGCATCGGGACATTCACAGGGACATCTCCTCTCTGCGGGAAGAAGCTAAAGCGGATATCAAAGCTACCCAAGACGAACTAATGGGCAAAGTTGAGAGGCTGTTTACACTACACACACTACTTTGCTCACAGGGGGTCGTTTTGACCGTTGGGGTTTTACATAATTATTGTATGGCCTTGCCTTACAATATAAAGCGCCTTGGGCAACTGTTTTGTTGTGATTTGGCGCTATATAAAAAAATTGATTGATTGATTGACTACAGGAGGAGGCAGCTAATACACAGACGGAAATGGAGAAGTCCCTGTGTGATATGTCTGATAGACTGACAGCATTGGAGAAATCATACACACTACTGGTGACGGACCATAAGAAGTTACAGGAAAAATGTTTGGACTTAGAAAACAGAAGTCGCAGACAGAACATCCGCATTATTGGAATTGCGGAGGGCGCCGAGGCTGGCAACCCCACTGACTTTGTTGCCAAATTTTGGGCGGAGGGTCCTTGGGGAGGACAATTTCGATTCCCCCATTGTTATTCCCCCTCTTGCTTGCTTCTACTGGTGGTTGGCTCTCACTGCGGTATTGTATCACTTCCTGTTCCGGAGCACAGCTGTGTTTTTTCTGTATCTGTTAGCTGTTTAATCTGCGCAGTTAGATTGATCTAGTTATCTAGATTACGATTTGTTTCCCATTGTAATCTTTACGTGCCTTAACTAAAGCACTCCTTCTGCTGAATCACCTCTAAATTATTTACACATTATTCACTTTGCGTGTTTTTAGGAATCCGCTAGGTTAGCGTAGCTACTAGCTCTTAGCCGATTTAGCATGGTGGCTTCTCCTGTCTCTCCCGCACTTTTCTGCTCTGGGTGTGAAATGTTTAGTTATTCCTCGGCCTCCTTTAGCAGTAACGGTACTTGTAATAAGTGTAGCTTATTCGTAGCTTTGGAGGCCAGGCTGGGCGAATTGGAGACTCAGCTCCGCACCGTGGAAAATTCTACAGCTAGCCAGGCCCCTGTAGTCGGTGCGGACCAAGGTAGCTTAGCCGCCGTTAGTTCCCCCTTGGCAGATCTCGAGCAGCCGGGAAAGCAGGCCAACTGGGTGACTGTGAGGAGGAAGCGTAGCCCTAAACAGAAGCCCCGTGTACACCGCCAACCCGTTCACATCTCTAACCGTTTTTCCCCACTCGACGACACACCCGCCGAGGATCAGACTCTGGTTATTGGCGACTCTGTTTTGAGAAATGTGAAGTTAGCGACACCAGCAACCATAGTCAATTGTCTTCCGGGGGCCAGAGCAGGCGACATTGAAGGAAATTTGAAACTGCTGGCTAAGGCTAAGCGTAAATTTGGTAAGATTGTAATTCACGTCGGCAGTAATGACACCCGGTTACGCCAATCGGAGGTCACTAAAATTAACATTAAAATCGGTGTGGTAACTTTGCAAAACAATGTCGGACTCTGTAGTTTTCTCTGGCCCCTCCCCAATCGGACCGGGAGTGACATGTTTAGCCGCATGTTCTCCCTTGAATTGCTGGCTGTCTGAGTGGTGTCCAAAAAATGAGGTGGGCTTCATAGATAATTGGCAAAGCTTCTGGGGAAAAACCTGGTCTTGTTAGGAGAGACGGCATCCATCCCCTTTGGATGGAGCAGCTCTCATTTCTAGAATCTGGCCAATTTTCTTAAATCCTCCAAAACCGTGACTATCCAGGGTTGGGACCAGGAAGCAGAGTTGTAGTCTTACACACCTCTCTGCAGCTTCTCTCCCCCTGCCATCCCCTCATTACCCCCATCCCCGTAGAGACGGTGCCCTGCTCCCAGACTACCAATAACCAGCAAAAATCTATTTATGCATAAAATTCAAAAAGAAAAAAATAATATAGCACCTTCAACGCACCACAGACTAAAACAGTTAAATGTGGTCTATTAAACATTAGGTCTCTCTCTTCTAAGTCCCTGTTGGTAAATGATATAATAATTGATCAACATATTGATTTATTCTGCCTAACAGAAACCTGGTTACAGCAGGATGAATATGTTAGTTTAAATGAGTCAACACCCCCGAGTCACACTAACTGTCAGAATGCTCGTAGCACGGGCCGGGGCGGATGGATTAGCAGCAATTCTTCCATTCCAGCTTATTAATTAATCAAAAACCCAGACAGAGCTTTAATTCATTTGACAGCTTGTCCTCTTAGTCTTGTCCATCCAAATTGGAAGTCCCAAAACCAGTTTTATTTGTTATTATCTATCGTCCACCTGGTCGTTACTGTGAGTTTCTCTGTGAATTTTCAGAACCTTTTGTCTGACTTAGTGCTAGGCTCAGATAAGATAATTATAGTGGGCGATTTAAACATCCACACAGATGCTGAGAATGACAGCCTCAACACTGCATTTAATCTATTATTAGACTCTATTGGCTTTGCTCAACAAAGTAAATGAGTCCCACCCACCACTTTAATCATACTTAGATCTTGTTCTGACTTATGGTATGGAATAGAAGACTTAACAGTATTCCCTGAAAACTCCCTTCTGTCTGATCATTTCTTTAATAACATTTACATTACTTGATGGACTACCCAGCAGTGGGGAATAAGTTTCATTACACTAGAAGTCTTTCAGAAAGCGCTGTAACTAGGTTTAAGGATATGATATCCTTCTTTATTGGTCTCTAATGCCATATAACAACCAGTGCAGAGTAGCTACCTAAACTCGTGTAAGGGAGATTAGAGTATCTCGTCAATAGTTTTACAATCCTCATTGAAGACAACTTTGGATGCTGTAGCTCCTCTGAAAAAGAGAGCTTTAAATCAGAAGTGTCTGACCTCCGTGGTTATAACTCATCAAACTCGTAGCTTAAAAGCAGATAACCCGTAGAGTTGGAGAGGAAATGGCGTCCTCACTATTTAGAAGATCTTCACTTAGCCTGGAAAAAGAGTCTGTTGCTCTATAAAAAAGCCCTCCGTAAAGCTAGACAGTCTTTCTACTCATCACTAATTGAAGAAAATAAGAACAACCCCAGGTTTTTTTCAGCACTGTAGCCAGGCTGACAAAGAGTCAGAGCTCTATTGAGCTGAGTATTCCATTAACTTTAACTAGTAATGACTTCATGACTTTCTTTGCTAACACAAATTTTAACTATTAGAGAAAAATTACTCATAACCATCCCAAGACTATCGTTATCTTTGGCTGCTTCAGTGATGCCGGTATTGGTTTAGACTCTTTCTCTCGATTGTTCTGTCTGAGTTATTTTCATTAGTTACTTCATCCAAACCATCAACATGTTTATAGACCCCATTCCTACCAGGCTGCTCAAGGAAGCCCTACCATTATTTAATGCTTCGATCTTAAATATGATCAATCTATCTTGTTAGTTGGCTATGTACACAGGCTTTTAAGGTGGCAGTAATTAAACCATTACTTAAAAGCCATCACTTGACCCAGCTATCTTAGCTAATTATAGGCCAATCTCCAACCTTCCTTTTCTATCAAAAATTCTTGAAAGGGTAGTTGTAAAACAGCTAACTGATCATCTGCAGAGGAATGGTCTATTTGAAGAGTTTCAGTCAGGTTTTAGAATTCATCATAGTACAGAAACAGCATTAGTGAAGGTTACAAATGATCTTCTTATGGCCTCAGACAGTGGACTCATCTCTGTGCTTGTTCTGTTAGACCTCAGTGCTGCTTTTGATACTGTTGACCATAAAATTTTATTACAGAGATTAGAGCTGCATCATAGGTATTAAAGGCACTGCGCTGCGGTGGTTTGAATCATATTTGTCTAATAGATTACAATTTGTTCATGTAAATGGGGAATTCTTCACAGACTAAAGTTATGGAGTTCCACAAGGTTCTGTGCTAGGACCAATTTTATTCACTTTATACATGCTTCCCTTAGGCAGTATTATTAGACGGTATTGCTTAAATTTTCATTGTTACGCAGATGATACCCAGCTTTATCTATCCATGAAGCCAGAGGACACACACATTTAGCTAAACTGCAGGATTGTCTTACAGACATAAAGACATGGATGACCTCTAATTTCCTGCTTTTAAACTCAGATAAAACTGAAGTTATTGTACTTGGCCCCACAAATCTTAGAAACATGGTGTCTAACCAGATCCTTACTCTGGATGGCATTACCCTGACCTCTAGTAATACTGTGAGAAATCTTGGAGTCATTTTTGATCAGGATATGTCATTCAAAGCGCATATTAAACAAATATGTAGGACTGCTTTTTGCATTTACGCAATATCTCTAAAATCAGAAAGGTCTTGTCTCAGAGTGATGCTGAAAAACTAATTCATGCATTTATTTCCTCTAGGCTGGACTATTGTAATTCATTATTACAGGTTGTCCTAAAAGTTCCCTAAAAAGCCTTCAGTTAATTCAAAATGCTGCAGCTAGAGTACTGACGGGGACTAGAAGGAGAGAGCATATCTCACCATATTGGCCTCTCTTCATTGGCTTCCTGTTAATTCTAGAATAGAATTTAAAATTCTTCTTCTTACTTATAAGGTTTTGAATATCAGGTCCCATCTTATCTTAGGGACCTCGTAGTACCAATATCACCCCCAATAGAGCGCTTCGCTCTCAGAGCTGCAGGCTTACTTGTAGTTCCTAGGGTTGTAAGAGTAGAATGGGAGGCAGACCTTCAGCTTTCAGGCTCCTCTCCTGTGGAACCAGCTCCCAATTCAGATCAGGGAGACAGACACCCCTCTAACTTTTAAGATTAGGCTTAAAACTTTCCTTTTTGCTAAAGCTTATAGTTAGGGCTGGATCAGGTGACCCTGAACCATCCTTAGTTATGCTGCTATAGACGTAGACTGCTGGGGGTTCCCATGATGCACTGTTTCTTTCTCTTTTTGCTCTGTATGCACACTCTGCATTTAATCATTAGTGATCGATCTCTGCTCCCCTCCACAGCATGTCTTTTCCTGGTTCTCTCCCTCAGCCCCAACCAGTCCCAGCAGAAGACTGACCCCTCCCTAGCGCTGGTTCTGCTGGAGGTTTCTTCCTGTTAAAAGGGAGTTTTTCCTTCCCACTGTAGCCAAGTGCTTGCTCACAGGGGGTCGTTTTGACCGTTGGGGTTTTACATAATTATGTATGGCCTTGCCTTACATATAAAGCGCCTTGGGGCAAAACTGTTTGTTGTGATTTGGCGCTATAGAAAAAAATTGATTGATTGATTGATTGATTGACCGAGCTCACAGAAGCCTGATTCCCAAACCATGGAGTGGGGAACGTCCGAGGGCCATCATTGTCCAACTGCACTACTACAAGGATAAAGAAAAAATTCTGAGACTGTCCAGGAGCAGGAGCAGCTTACATTATGGGGGCTCTCCCGTTTATATTTTCCCTGACATGAGTCCCGAAGTCGGACGGCAGTGAGCAGCATTTAATCAGGTGAAGTCGAAGTCGACAGCTTGTATTTTCCAGCCAAACTTGTGGTAACAGTGAATGGCTCCAGACACACATTTACCAACCCTGAGGCAGCGGAGAAGTTTATTCAAAACATCAAGCTGAGGACGTCGGAGGGCGCAATGGGGGGAGCGGCCGCATCTGAGGACGGAGTGTTAAATGCGCGAGGGGACGGATCGAACTAAACTGCGCGGATATAACAGATTACATTAGACATTACTGGAAGGTCAAACTCACAGCTGAACTGATAAACCATTAACCAGGTAAATTAGTCTACTAAGTTATTATGTAAAAAAAAAAAAAAAAGGGAGGGAAGAAGGAAGGAAGGGGAAGGGAAAGGAAGAAGAAAAGGGAAAAAGGAAAGGAGAAAAAAAAGTTGTTACTACTTGTATTGAGTAAAAGGTTTGATAATTTTTTTTTTTTGAGTTGGTAATTGATTACCTGTGTTTATATGTGAAGATTCTAATGTTACTAAACTGTCATATAGGCTGTACTTATATTATTCATTATTATTTTGTGTGTGTGAGGTTATATGTATATAGGCGCATACTAGGGATAATAGGGGACAACTTTGGGTCCTCAGTTAAAAGTTAGTTGTGAGTTTGCCAGTCTATACTGAATAAGGGGTCTGGATATACTTGACATAATTGTGTAGGGGCTTAGTGGTAAGTCAGATGTTCATATATCTCTCTGAATCCAAACTAGACTATTTGTTTTTTGGGGGGTTTGGTTTTGTGTTGTGTTCCTCTGCCCAAGTTCCATAGGGATTTTTTGTTTAGGGAGGAACAGAGAGAACAGGGACAAGTTCAGTGGAGTTTTTGTTTTTGTTCATGTTTCTACCTGCACTATGGTAATGAGTAATTATTTTTGGGGACCTGTTGAAATAATGAATGATTGGGTTGTGAATCTTTACAACAAGAAGAGTATGGTTAGTGACATTGATAAAAATGTTAAATCATCTGATAAATCTGGTTTCATGGAATTGTAAAGGTCTTAATGGAGCTGTTAAATGGGCAATATTATAGCACATCTTAAAAAGTTGGGAACGGACATAGGATTTCTACAAGAAACCCACTTGAGAAATCAAGATCATCAGAGGTTGCGGGTTAGATGGATAGAGCAGATATTTCATTCAGACTTTACTGCAAAAAGCAGAGGCACAGCCATTGTTATCAGAAAAGGCGTCCCCTTTAAAGCATCAAAAGTAACATCTGATTCCCGAGGTCGGTACATTATGGATTCAGGACAACTTTATAACAATCCAGTTACACTTGTGAACATTTATGCTCCTAATGTAGACGATGAAAGTTTTATCAGATCATTTATATCGGCTTTGCCTAATATGGATTCCCATCAATTAATAATTGGCGGAGATTTTAATCTTGTCTTAGATCCCGATCTTGACAGATCATCTCAGAGATCAGTGATTATGTCTAAATCCGCAAAAGCTATGCATGCTTATTAATTCATATAAGCTAGTTGATCCATTTAGGGTTTTGTCTCCAAAGATAAAGCAGTTTCTTATTTTTCTCCTGCTCATCGCTGTATTCCAGAATTGATTTCTTCTTGCTAGACTACAAGTATCTGACACAGATTCAAAGTTGTGATTACAAGCCAATAGTATTGTCTGATCATAGTCCAGTATTTCTTCAGTTAGCAATTGGATATGGATCAACTGCACATGAAAATGGCGATTTAATAATAGCATGCTGTAGATAACGGTTAATTGAGGAAATAAAGAATCAGATTGAAATATTTATTTCAATAAACGATACACCAAGGTCACACGATCCATATTATGGGATACACTAAAGGCATATTTGAGAGGCCAGATTATCTCATTGAGCAGCCAAAGGAATAAACAACGAAGGGAAAGGAATCAAAAATTGCTGAAGAACTGTTAGAGATAGATAGGAAATACTCAGTTTCACCTTCTACGGAACTTTACAAAAAAAAGGTTTCATTGCAAACAGAGCTTAACTTACTTTACACGAATGACACAACTAAATTGCTGACGCAGCTTAGACACAAGTATTATGAGCATGGAGAAAAGACAGGTAGACTGTTAGCACGGCAGATTAAAGAAGTTGCAGCCTCGCGGTTAATAACAGAAATAAAAATGAGTACAGGGCAGACAACTAATGACCCGAAGCAGATTAATAAAACATTTCTTGAATATTATACAAAACTTTATTCTTCAGAATCTAAAAATGATCCAATATTAATTGAGAAATTTTTTGAAGTTCTTCAAATCCCATCTATATCTTCCGAACATAGAATGCAATTGGAACAAAAAATAACATTAGAGGAAATAAAACGGGCTATTCAAAATATGCAATGTTCAAAAAGTCCTGGTCCAGACGGGTATAGCGCAGAATTTTATAAAGCCTTCGGGGAACAGATTTCACCCCTTCTTTTGGATGTATACAACGAGGCACAAAGTAAAGGCTGTTTGCCTTCAACTATGTATGAGGCTACTATTTCTCTGATCCAAAAGCCTGGTAAAGATCCTTTCGAACCAGGCTCATACAGACCCATTAGCCTATTAAATGTAGATAATAAAATAATAGCGAAGATACTAGCAGGGAGATTAGAGTCAGTTCTACCAACAGTTGTATCCCAGGACCAAACGGGATTTGTGAAAGACAGGCAATTGTTTTTAATATTAGGAGGTTATTTAATATTATTTACACGTACGATACAAATGATTAATCTGAAATTTTACTTTCGCTGGATGCTGAGAAGGTTTGGACTCGGCTCTAATTATATCTCTCGTCAGGCTGCTTTATGCTGTGCCTCGGGCCACAGTACAGACAAACACGATAAACTCTAGTCCCTTTTCTCTCCATCGCTCCACGAGACAAGGATGTCCTTTGTCCCCTCTGTTATTCACTCTTGCTATAGAACCTTTAGCCATTTCATTACGCTCTGCAAAGGACTAAAAGGCATTAAAAGGTGGTACGGAGCAAAAGTATCGCTTTACGCAGACGATCTGCTACTATATATCACAGATCCTACAAAATCATTGATGAAAATTAGGAATATGTTAATGGACTTCGGAAAAGTTTCAGGATATAAAGTTAACTTATCAAAGAGCATACTTTTTCCAATTAACTCCATAGCGAAACAAAACGAAAGCATTTTTGCCTCGTTTCCTTTCACCATTTCGAATAGGTTTAGATATCTGGGAATAAATGTGACTCAAGAGTTTTCTGGCCTCTTCAAACATAACTTACTAATTTATTTCAACAAACAGAAGAAAACTTTACAAAGTGGTCTAAGTTACCTATCTCGCTTGCCAGAAGAATAAATATAGTCAGGATGTTCACTTTACCCAAATTTTTATTTCTGTTTCAATGCATTCCCATTTTATTAACAAAATCATTTTTCAAGAAAGTTGACTCTTTAATTTCTCAGTTTATCTGGAACAAAAAGACACCAGAATTAAAAAAACATTCTTACAAAGACCTAAACCTATGGGAGGAATGGGACTGCCCTGTTTTCGGCTCTATTATTGGTCTTGTAACATACGTTGTATGTCATTCTGGGGTGGAGCTCATAGACCTGTTTGGGAACGGATGGAAAGTCAAATTTTTTCTCCTAATGGACTGAGGTCTTTAGCTTATTCAAACCTTGAACTTGGTAAATAAATGCAAAAACCCTGTGGTATTTAATTCTCTTAAGATTTGGTCTCAAATTAGAAGGCATTTTCACTGGGATCAATGTTCAATTTTAACGCCGTTGGTCCATAATCAAGCCCATATTTGTTTTCAGGGTTGTCATTTCAACATGGAAATTCAAAGGCGTGCATACACTTAAAGATATTTATTGATAATGTCTTTCCCACATTTCAACAACTCCAGAAAAAGTTTAATATAGACAGCAAAGATTTTTTCAAGTACTTACAAGTATGTGACTTTGTCAGAGAAATATTTCCATCCTTTCCCAATTCACCGCAGAGTACTGCTTCAGATGATTTGTTCCTGACAAACCCACTAAGGAAAGGGGCTGTTTCCAGGATTTACAACAAACCTTCACAATTAGACTGTATAGCCACATTGGATCACCTGAAAGATGCCTGGTGCAGTGAACTAGGTGTTAACATGACTGAGGAACAGTGGACTACAGCGCAGGAACGGGTTCATTCCTCCTCAATCTGCTGCAGACATGGACTAATACAAAAATATTGCACAGATTACACCTGTCCAAATTGAAGATGTCTAAAATGTTTTCAGGAGTAAATCCCACGTGATCGTTGTGGCCAGGCTCCGCTTCATTGTCACTATGTTCTGGACATGCATTAATATCGGCACTTATTGGGTTAAAATATTTGAAACACTGTCTGAAATTTTTAAGAAGAAAACCCCCAGATCCAATAATGGCATTGTTTGGTGTATCTACGTGTAAGGATTTAAGTAAAAAAGAAATGAATGTTTTGAGTTTTGTGATGTTGTTGGCGAGACGTCTTATATTGTTGAATTGGAAAAGCAAGGCTCCTCCGACCCATCCAGCCCTATTGAGAGATGTTATGCACCATTTACAATTGGAAAAAAATCAGATATTCACTGAGAGACAATGTCAAGCTGTTCCACTCAACATGGCAACCCTTTATGGATCATTTTAACAAGTAAAGTGTGACCAGCGTCCTCCTGTTTTTTTTATTTTTTTTTTTATTTTTTGGATATGCTAACCTAGTGCAGGTATAGTGTTCTTTATACGTACATGACTTTTTTTTTAAGGGGGGGGGGTGTTTTTGTTTTTTATTTTATTTATTTTATTTTTTTTTCGGGTATACAGTTATGAATGTAAGAGTAATACTTGAACAAGTTATTATATGATGATACTGTTATGTTGTTTATTTCTGTTAATGTTGAAAATAATAAAATAAAAGATTGAAAAAAAAAAGATTAGGTTTCTTAAGTAATGGTTTAATCACTGCAGATTTGAAACATTTAGGAACAGATCCAGAAGTTAAAGAAGAGATAATTTCCAGCACAGTCAGCCCAAGAGTGGGCCACAGGCCCTTAAACAGTTTTGTTGGTATAGGATCAAATAAACAGGTTGTGCTTTTTGTTGTCATTACGAGTTTTGTCAGCATGCCTAGTGAGATACTGTCAAATTCTGTAAATCTAGGTAATACCTCAGTAGTGGCACCCACATCAATAGCAGGGTGTAGTGGCTGGATTAAGGCATGCCGGGATATGTTTAACCTGATGTCTTCTATTTTCTTCCCAAAGTAATCCAGGAAATCTTGTACTGTAAAAGGAGAGCGAACTACAGGTGGTTGTCCATGCAAAAGTGTTGCCACCATGTCGAACATGAACTTTGAGTTATGCTTGTTTTTGTTGATCGAATCAGAGTAGTAAGTCCGCTTTGTAGCCAATAATGCATGCTTATAGTCTAAGATAGCATCACGCCATGCAAGGTGAAATACTTCTAATTTTGAACGACGCCATTTCCGTTCTAGACCTCTTGCTTTATGCTTGAGGTCACGTGGATAATCATTGAACCAAGGTGACTGTGATTTGGGGGAGCGCGGTTTTAACACAGGTGGTGCAATCATGTCGAGTGTAGTTTTGAGCACTGAGTTTAAACTATCCACAAGTCTGTCTACTGACTGGGTATTTGTCAGATGTGAAGCTAAGACATCAGGCAGTCTAGCTTGGAGTTCAATGTTAGTTGAGGAGTTGATGCATCGCCGTAATGATATAAGGTTGTTGTTCCACTAAACACGGCAGCGGAACTGTAAACATCATAAGTGAGTGATCAGACACCACTGATGTAAGAGGCATGATGTCAATATTCGTGACAGCAATACCACATGCGAGAACTAGATCCAGGGTATTTCCACTAATGTGCGTCGAATCCCGAATGCATTGCCGAAATCCTAATGCATCCACAATTTCCATAAATGATTTGCAGAGGGGATCAGAAGGCTTATTTATATGAATGTTAAAGGCACCAATGATCAGAATGTTATCTACACTAGTTGACAAGTTAGAGATGAACGTACCAAATTAATCTAAGAATTCAGAATATGGGCCTGGATGCCTATACAAGGTCTATTAGAAAAGTATCCGACCTTATTATTTTTTTCAAAAACCATATGGATTTGAATCACGTGTGATTACATCAGACATGCTTGAACCCTCGTGGGCATGCAAGAGTTTTTTCACGCCTGTCGGTTACGTCATTCGCCTGTGGGCAGTCTTTAAGTGAGGAGTGGCCCACCCTGTCGTCGATTTTTTCATTGTTTAGGAATGGCTCAGAGACTGCTGCTTTGTTTGATCAAATTTTTTTCAAAACTGTAAGGCACAACTGAGTGGACACCATTCGATAAATTCAGCTGGTTTTCAGTAAAAATTTTAACGGCTGATGAGAGATTTTGGTGTGTAAGTGTTGCTTTAAGGACGGCCCACGGTGCCTGATGGCGATCTGCGCTCCGAGGCAGCGTCGTCTCGCTGTTTCAAGCTGAAAACTTCCACATTTCAGGCTCTGTTCACCCAGGTCGTCGTCAGAGACAGAGAGTTTCAGAAGAAGTCGGCATGAGAGTTTATGCGGACATTCCACTGTTAAAGGAGATTTTGTAATGAAAGAACGTGCAGGCAGATTCGCATGTCGGGCCGGACCCGACCGCGGGGGGTCGCGACAGGAAAAACACCTCTGTTGGAAACCTGACAACCGGACAAGTTGGAACATGCCCAAGCTGTTAAACAATTTCTCAGAGACTCACTTATTGAAAGCCATCAAAAGCCGCCTGAATTTTACAAATGGTTTTCAACACGGAGGTGTTTTTCCTGTCGCGGCGCAGATGGATTTGCGGCGTCATCACGGAACCGACTCGGCGAATTTGCCCGCACGTTCTTTCATTACAAAATCTCCTTTAACAGTGGAATGTCCGCATAAACTCCTCATGCCGACTTCTTCTGAAACTTCTCTGTTCTCTGACGACGGCCTGGGTGAACAGAGCCTTAAATTAGGAAGTTTTCAGCTCGAAACAGCCAGACGGACGCCACCTCCGACCGCGCCACGCCGATCCGCTTTGTGAGCTGTCCTTAAAGCGAAAGAAACTCCACAACCTCTCATCAGCCGTTAAACTTTTCACCGAAAACCAGCAGAATTTCTCGAATAGTGTCCACTCGGATATCCCTCACAGGCCCTGAAAAAAGTTTGATAAAGCAACGCGCGCCGTCTCCAGCAGCGTCTCAGACAAAGGATTTCAGCCGAGAGGGCTGGACCAGTGCTCACTCAAAGCCTGCCCACAGGCGGATGACGTCACCGACACGCGTGAAAAAACTCACGCATGCGCACGAGGGTTCAAGCATGTCTGGTGTAATTGCACGTGATTCAAATCCATATAGTTTTTTGTTTTTTTATAAAACTGCCGGTTAGTTTTCTAAAACCGTATACAGTGACAAAGTAATACGACTGATTTTTATCTTATGACCTTGGCAATGTAATATCCTGAGCAGAGCAGAGAATCAGATGCTGATATTATAACCCTCAACAGCTAATAAGCTAAACCTAGATTATAAATAAGAGCCCCCCCGCCTTGCTTCGCATCACAAGGGACGTGACTAAATGTATATGCTGGTGGGCAGGCCTCATTTCAGGGAAGGACAGCTGTAGGTTTAAGCCAGGTTTCACATAGCCCAATATCTAAGTGATGATCAATAATTAGATCATTGATGAACAATGATTTTGAGGACAGTGATCTTATGTTAATGAGACCCAGTCTAAGGACCTCAGTAGGGTTGACAGTTGAACTGTTTGGTTTTAGGGGTGGTTCCAGAGTAGCATATATAAGATGCCTAGAAGTAGGTTTAGGTTTAAGACATTCCACGCGCGTTGTAGGTAGCAGACACAAAATCTTTGCTATTGCTGGAACAACCACTGGGCTATCCTCAATTTCAACATCATCCAATATAGTAATGGGTATTAAGTTTGGAAAACATATCCCTCTATGATTTTATGGACACGACTACGGAAGCAGGCCACAGTCTCAACTTGTTGAAATTCCCTCCCTGGCAAATAAACTGCACTATCACCATAGTGGATTTTCTGCACTAAATTCCCCGTTAAGCTAATGGATTCCACACCCACATTGTCATAAGCCTTGCAGGGTCTCTAATCACCTGCTCCATGGCCTGCTGTAGATTTCTAATGTTACCCTCCTGTAGAGCTCTATCTATGTTCGCAGACAAGATGGCGGCGCCTTCCCCAGTAGGGTGGAGGCCGTCTGGCATCAGCAAGCCACGGCGGCCCAGAACGAAGGCCAGTTATCAATAAAGCTAAAGTCTTGCTGTCTACAAAACTGCGCCAGCCACTATTTAACGATGTCAGCCTGCTAAACCTCATCAGTACCCCGGGAGGGGAGGGGACCAGAGACTATTAATGAGCCGACACATCTTTCTGGCAAGGTCACAGGTCCTCTCTATGTACATTTTTGTGACCTCTGAGTGCTTCATCCTGATATCATTGGTGCCAACGTGAATAACTATGTGACTATATCTCATGTCATGTTCCTTTGTCTGTCTTCCCTTCTGCAGCGTCAGCACCCTAAGATGAGATGCAGTGGGGAGCTCTGGCCTCAGGAATACATTTAACGTCGTCGGCGTCTGTAACCTGACTTTGCTGGTGATAGAATCCCCTATCACTAAAGTCCGTTGTTTCGGCCTGGAGACAGGAGTGGAAGTCACTTGTGGGCTCAGAGAATTCACATGGCAAATCCAAGAGGGAGAACTGATTCACAGTTCGCACTGGCGCGTGTGATCAGGGTGTCACAACCGGGCACCAAGCCCTACGCGGCTTCCTCTGCCTAGCCACAGTCCGAAAGCTGTCCTCCACAGCCGGCATTTCTAAGCTGATGCTAATGGGCTCGCTAGCTGGCCCAACACTAACCTCATCTGGAGTGCCCGTAACATCTAACTCCACTGAGCTAAGAAGCTGCTCTAACTTACGGACACAGCTCTCTAAGAGAGCCACCCTATCTTCCAACATCACGCAGGATTACGGAGGGTGTAAAGTAGAATTAGTAGTGTACTTTGTGCAGTAAGAAATTCAAGAATGTAGCCAAGCAAACACAAGCTAACCAATAATGGATAAGCTAACCACTCATAAGACTCACACAGACGCAAATAAATTTATTAAAATTCACAGCAGTTACACTGAAAAACTAACAGAAGTATTAAACAGGTAAAAAAGCAGCAGCTATAAAATACACTAAACAGTTAACTAACAAGAGTGTAAAAAAAATGAAATGAAAAAATGATGACGAGGGTCCGAAATAACGCTAGCTAACCGCTAGCAAAAATGCTAGCTGCTCCTAAGATTTACCAGGAGTAAAAATTACTTAAAATTCACAGCAGTCCAACTGAAAAACGAACAGTATTAACGGGTAGAAAAGAAACAGCTATAAAAAGTAACAACGGAGAGGGGAGGGGTTGACCTAGCTAGCGAAAGCTAACCACTAGTGAATGCTAACTGCTAGCGAATGCTAACCGCTAGTGAATGCTAGCTGCTAGTGAATGCTAGCTGCTAGCGCTGCTAGCTGCTAGCGAATGCTAACTTAGCGATTCACAACAGGGACTATGTTAAATAACGTTCAGAGTAGATACAATTAATAACCAGAAGAGTGCTAAACAGAAATAAAAGAAGCGTATACAACCGTGTGAAGTTCAGAGTGGCGTCACAGCAACAAACAATCGTCAGAAGCAAGTTGCCAGATGTGAAAATCAGCAAGCCTCTGGGTACTAGGTACCACTGGAATGACTTTGTTTTTTCTCATCCTAGTCTCACTCAGTATCACTTGCATTGTAAGGGAGCGTCAGCTACAACATTTTGTCCATGTGGCTTGTTTCTCTGTGCATGATCCAGCACGCACGTGCTGAGTGCTGAGGACCCCAGTAGCTGGAGAATGCCAAGGGGATGTGCACATAGCTATCTATCTGTCACCTAGCTGTGACAGATAGATGTTATTTTAGAGGTGTGGGAATGGACCACTTGGCCTGGGTGCTTACCATCCAGGACCCGGGGTGGTTCCGGGGTATTATGGTGTGGCAGAGCACAGCACCAGCACATGGTCTCAGACTTGATTGGAAGGACTTGGAGCCATGTATAACCTGCAGATTCCAAGGTCCTTAGTTCAAACACTGATGTAAGTACAAGTTAGTCAGATGTGTCACCACTTTGCTGAGGTCTAGAAGAAGAGTCAAACCCTCAGATGAGGGAAATTGGTTAGGATGTTAAGAACCCCAGAAAGCACCAAAGCTCAGGTCTGCCATGAATTGGATACGGCTGGAACTGTCCACAATGAAGTGAGTTTTAAATCGCCATGGATTGAGATGGTGCTGACCAAAAAAGAAGCCCCTGCTCCAAAATCAACACCTTCAAGCAAAATTTTCAGCTGCCCACATGAACGAGCCAATTCCTTCTGGAGAAAGATTTTATGGTCAGTTGAAACAGAGATTGAGCTATTCGGCCCACAGTGACACGAAGTTTGTTTGTAGGACTAAAGGCGAGGCTTTCAACCGAAGAACACTGGACCAACTGTCAAGCACGGTGGTGACAGCATCATGCGCTGGGTCTGTTTTGTTTTTATTTTATTTTATTTGCTGTTTTCAATGAACAACACACAACTATCAAACATAGACACAAAAAAGAAAATACAAAACCTACTCCACTCCCAAGCTCATGCCAAAAATTTAAATAAACAGAACCGTACAAAAATAGACAGAACCTTCCTCATATGTTAGGGAGTGGGTTTTGAATATGTTAAAATAGTTTTAAACTGTCCGTACGACTAATGTTAAAGATATCATCGAAAAGGAAACCTTCTGCAAACTATAAAAAGACTCCAGGTCAGGGTGAAGTTTCTGCAAGCTTTACTACTTATCTCAATTTCTCCAAAGTGAAAGAGATAGTACCACCATCATCCACTGCAGAAATGATGGGCTGATTTGATTTCCATTAAAAAGTATAAGTCTGCGTGCGAGTAAGAGGCATTGTGCGATTAGAAACTTGTGGCCTGGAGGCCAATACGTTTTCCTTCTCCCGTGTACATAAAATCTTTGTTTTGATTTAAAAAATAACTGTTCGGTTGTTTTGGAGAGGTTCTCAAATTCAGTTTCAACAATAATTTTTCCCTTAGAGCTCGGATGCGGGGCATTCAGCATACTTACGGTCCACATATGTTATCAGACAAGTATTAAGTGCTGTTGCCTTTTTTTTTCTCTCATAAGCTGTATAAGATATATCTGGCCCTGAGATTGGCCTTAAGGGCCTCCCACACTGGTTAGTGGCTATCGGTGGTACAGTGAATTCCAAAAAACTGTCATTTGTTGGAGATGAATTTTGAATGAAGAGCCCCTGGATAACAACAGAGGTCAAGGCCATGTACGGCATGGTCTGATGCACTCTGGGAAACATATCCAGCTGTACTGGGCCAGGGTCAGGAAACGTACTATTGTACTGGCAGTCCTTGACCATAGGAAGAGTTTTACTACTCCTACGAAAAAAATCGATCCTGAAAACGAGTGGTGGACTGGGGGAAAAAAGGAGTATTGCTAGTTGTTGGGTTGTCTCTCCGCCAGGGTAGAAAAGTCATATGTGTCTATAAATGACTGGATAACTGTACCAGAGTTCTGCTAGGCCTGGGATTTGATCTATCTAATTTTGGGTGAAAAAACCAATTAAAATCCCCCAGTACCAATTGGTTGTTGTTAAGATCTGGCAACGGTGCTATAAATTTAGTTAAAGAAAGGGGTCGTCCCAATTGGGTCCATAAACGTTAGCCTGTTAAGCAGGGTGGTGGCCAAGTGGTTAATGTGGGTCAGTTCAGAATGCTCCGGGTTCAAATCCCACCCCTGCCACATTTCTCAGTAATTTGGAGTTGCGTCAGGAAGGGCATCCGGCGTAAACCTGTGCCAATTCAACATGCAGATCCACCTTGGATTTGCTGTGGCGACCCGAGTGCAAACAGGGGAGCAGCCAAAGGGACTTTACTTTTACGTAGCCAGTGTTATTTGGGTACCGTACAGTTTAAGAGTCACTATGACATATCCACCCTGGAGTCACCACACGGTCTGTGATGGTATGATGGGATACCTTTTCTAATCAGAATCGCTGTACCAGTGTCTATCATCGTTTCTTGAGCAAAATAATTGCCCTATCCAAGTTTTCTTTAGCTTTGTACATTCATTTGATCGCAGATGAGTCGCCTGCAAAAACATGATGTCACTTGTTAATGTTTTTAAATGTGCAAACACTAATTAGCTTCACTTGGTTATGGTTCTCTTTATGTTCCACCTCAGAAAACGAGTATAAGCTGACTTCTGTATATCAGCATTGTTTCTAAGGTAGGCAAAAAGTAAGAAAGCTAGAACAAGTCCCTGTCCAACCACAAAACAAAAACTGAGCCTTACGTCACTATGTTGATCTACTGAACCTGTCGAGATTGCACTTCTTCTAGCGTTGTGCTGCTTATAACCATCTAACCTATCCTCCTGACAGGGCAAACCATGATATATATAAATTAGATTGAACATAGAATAAAAAATGTTTTCCAGTATAAAAAAGCCAAATACCTATGCGGATCTTTCTGTATCTGCTGTGGCAACCCGGACATACGAGATCAGCCGGAAGAACAACAACAACATCAACAACAACATAGAATAATAAAAATTGTTTGCATACAACCAATAACAGAAAACTAACTGAGGTGTCCCTGAGTGAGCCTCCCCACTCCTTCAAATAATTCTCTTCATGACAACCCACATCCCTGTACTGTTCTGTACACCTAGTGGAAGAAAAAAAAAATAAAACAATAAAAACTGCATACCCCCATATGGCAAACATTGAGTTTCAACTGTTCATAGCAGGTTGGAGTGACCGGATTCCCTGAGGGTCTCAAGTTGTAAATGTCACAAGAGAAAAAAAAAAGCTTAAAGGGTTTATTATATCTGTGGGTATGTATCCTAGGACCAACCAACTTTCATACGTTTATATTTCACACAAGAGGGCGTCACATTCAAATTGTGTACATATATGTATAAAACACATGCCCACACAGGTTGCATAGATACATAAAAGAAAATAATAAATAATAATAATTAGGAAAGAGGGATAAAGTCTTTGCACACTAAGCATCCATAGCCATAAAATCCCGTGTTACCTGGGAGCCTCACTCTTGGGCATTATTAAAAAAAAAAGAGTGGTAAAATGTAAAGAAATGAGTGGAGAGACTTTTCACTTTATCAGTTTGTTAGCTACACCTAGTCCCCATTGTCCAACTGGCTAAATTAACTTACAGTAGCCTTGGGCTTCAGGTTTTTAATATATTCCCCAGCCGTTGCTGGATCTTCAAACTGCTTACCCTGACCAGACGAGTCTGTGATGCGGAGCACTGCAGGGAACCAGACACCGAACCTGACACCCTGGCAGCTCCAGAGTAAACGTTTAGCTTCGGCGAAGGCTGCTCTTTTCTTCGCCACCACCGCCGTGTAGTCAGGGAATATGGTCACTCTTTTGTCATGCAGGGTCAGCAGCGCTAGGCGGGCTGCTGTGCGGAAGAGCTCCTCTCGTTCCCATAGATAGTGGAATGTGAGCATGATGACTCTGGGAGGCCCGCCCTCATTAGCGCGACGGGCGCCGCGGTATGCTGCATCCAGGGTTGGAGTGAAGTAAAGGCTCAGCGGCTCCTGTACTAATTTATCAATGCTCACAGTGGGCCACTGTCCCTCACACAATTCAAGCCTGATGTTTTTTCCTGACCAGGCGAGCACAGTATCGGCACTGACTTCCGTCCATTTCTTCCACTTTCTGGCGGAGTGAAATGACTTCCACTTTTAGTGTGGTGACCTTCTGTAGTAGCCTCTCTGTCCGAGTATGGATTCAGGCTGGACTCCAAATCGCTCAAGTGAGTCTCCTGTTTTGCTACATCTTCCCGAAGTGTGGCTATCTTGGTGTTCACGTCCGGTGTGCTCAAGTCTATCTGTGCCAGAATCCTACTTTCATTGCTTACAGTGGCGGCCATAACAGCAGCTAGGTCCGTCATCCTCCTCGAGGATCCCTCATTCAGGGACGCTGTTTCAGCTGAGTCCGGGGCTTTAGCATAGGCCTCTTTTGTTGCGTTTTCCTTTATCAGGCATTTTGTCATTTGGTTATTTAGTAAAAAAAAGGAAAAAAGCTATCAATATGACACACTGATGTTATTCAGCTGTCAGCATGGGCGCAATTTGGTGGGGGATGGGGGGATATGTCCCCCCCCCACCTTTTCAACCAGGGGAACAGAATATGGTATGTCCCCCCCCACCTTCTGACATATATGTGTGTACTTGAAACATGCTGTGCCAGTCTTATGTGCAAACCATGTCAGAATAGTATCTTTGTTTCTGAAAGTTTGTATTTTTAGCAGCATTGACTTGTTTACAACACCTGTTTCTTATTTGTCACATTCGGAATTTTCTGGGACTGCATTTGCACAGATTTGAAACCAAAAATAGTTGCCTCTAGGGACTAGTGTCTACACATAAGTATCAATGGACCATATGCAAATTTACTAAATTCTGAAAGTTAGAAAAGGAAATCAGAAAAGCTATCTGGGACCTCAGAAAGCCCATCTGCAATTATTGCTTTATCTTCAAAATCAGTCTATGCAAGCAAAATTGTGTTCAGTATGAGTGTTGTCATTAGTGCCGCTTCGAAAATTAAATTCATGATAATTAATTTATCTTAAACTTATGAGCTGATGTTTTTTCAAACTTATGCAAAAACAAATCTTGAGAAAAAAATACAGTATGCGATAGTTACTAATTATTAAGAGCTTGTTCTTTCATATTTATGAATACATTTTACCACATTGCAGTTGTTTTTTAATGAAAACTCAACCTATCATTCTTTTTGAGTTCTACACATGTGGTGATACCTTATTTACACCAGGATGTTAACAAAATAAATGCTGGCTATTCTCAGAATAAAGTACTTATATCCACAGTTTCAAATTGTATAAGTCAGATGGTGTCCACTTTATGGTCTTCTCAAAACATTAAAATTACTGTTCTGGATGCTCAGAATGCATCTGAGCTTATCTAGAAACCGTTGGCTTCTGGGGGCCTCGCACTTTGTCCCCCCAGTTTCTAGTTCTAAATTGTGCCCTTGGCTGTCAGAGATGAATATTATTCATCTGAGGTTGTTTTATAACAATGTTATTTTAAAAAAGTTTCCGAAGTTCGGGAGCTCTGTCCAAACACCTATTCACATATCGCTGCTCACTAGCCCCCAGCCAGGATTATGCCATAAGCTTATTGATGGCTACCAAAACCATTTGGTTGAGGTGCAGCTCGCCAAGGGACATTTAGCCAAATATTAGTTGGGGTGTATGTATATATTCGAGCCCGTATATATAATTCTGACCCTGTGTGAATTAGAAAACATCCTAAGTAAATTCCACCCAATTCTTGTTTTATAAAGTCATCATTTATGTATGCTGCACAATCATTCCACCCTGGAAAAAAAGCAGTTCAAATACATAATGAAAAAGCACAGATGCCCTTGATGAGTGTATGTAAACCTTTGACCACAACTGTAAGTGTGTGGCACATCTGCTCCAAATCATGTTGAAAATAAAATGATTTAACCTTTGCCAAAATGTATTTTTTCACTGCAATTTCAGGGCCAACCTTTATTGATGGACTAACTTTGGTAGAAATCATGAAATGGACCTGGGAGGAGTAGACCATCAAAGAGACTGGCATGGCCTTGAGCCCAGTGATTGACCTTTGGTAAATTTGACCTTGCTGGACAATTCTGGAACCCACTGTATGTGTGCCAAGTTCAATGTAAATCTGAGTGGAAAAACTTAAATTTTGACCTTTACCCCAATGACATTGGCCCAATGAGTTACCTTTGGTAAATTTGATGTTGCCTGGGCAATTCCAGATCCCACCTCCATATGTGTACCAAGTTTGATAGACGGTGGAGTGAAAATCAGAATTTTGAGTTTTAACCTCAGTGACCTTGACCTTAGCCATAACAAACCAATTAAGGGCAATTCCGCGGAATAAGCGTTGGCAGAACTTGGCCAAAAGACCTGGGAGGAGAAGTCTGGGAAGAAACATACAAACGTTTCTGTATTATGATGTGATTCCCTCTATTTATTTCATACTTTTATATTGTTTCTTTGTGACATCACTTGGACCTTATTTCTAGTAATAAATCTTAATGGAGGTGTGCACGTTCTGTGTGTACCGTGCTATTTCTATTTACTGGCATAACCCTCAGTGGGCCTTCTGAATAATTCACTCAGTCATAAGGCGGAGATTGGTAATGTGTCCCCGAGTGTTCATTCATGTCCGAGTCTTGCTCATGCTTTGTGGAAAAAACATCATGCTTTTATGCAAGCTTTTGTCAACAAGGTATGATGGGACATCACTGCACATGATGTCATTTTGGTGCACGTCATCACGCTTTAGTTCCTGCAGTGCTGAATTGTGATGTCACTGA
Source organism: Thalassophryne amazonica (assembly GCF_902500255.1). NCBI lineage: Eukaryota > Metazoa > Chordata > Actinopteri > Batrachoidiformes > Batrachoididae > Thalassophryne > Thalassophryne amazonica. The sequence continues at coordinate 55,359,209 of NC_047105.1, read as the reverse complement.
CCGCCAGGATTTCATGATTTGGTGGTTATGGAGCAGAACAATACAGATTAATGTTGGTGAAACACAATATCCCGAGTGGAATCGAGAACAAACATGTCGCTATTTCAAAGGTTGGTTGATGTAACACAAACCAAACTGTAATTAAAAATTAATATGCATTTAGGTGATACCTTTTACAAAGGATCTGTGTGAAAAGGTCACTTGGTTTGCTGATTTTTGTTGGTGTTGTTGGGTGTTAAAATAGCTGTTGTGAAAACCAACAGTTGAGATCATGATTTTACTTCTGTGTAGCATAGGAGGTGACATTTTTGAAAATTATGCGCAGCCACAAGTTCTAATCCGTATGAATGACATAATTATGTTATTTGTTGGAAAGATAATTCTAAACATGGTTTGTGATCACTTGGCACACGTCTCATGAAGAGCTTTGCCATCATCTGAATATTGATAAGTCTTAACTCATCTGCTGGAGTCACTTCCTCTGTTACTACACAGTAGTCATGGTTTCACTGTCTTCTCACATATATCTATCTCGTAGCCAAGCAACAAAGATGTTGTTCCAATACATTAATTTCTTGTAGCAGCACAGTCTTTTAGTTTTTCATAAATTTCACTTCACAGGTTCCGTAATCTTTTTTAATTTTATTGCCCGAGGCTATCAGGTATGGTCATCGGGTATTGCAAAGACTTCTCCATCCGGCGTCCATCCATCTGTCAGTCTCAGTCTGTCTGTCTGTCTGTCTGTCTGTGCTCAGCATAAGTCCAGTCCTATTACTGCCAGAGCCTTCAAATTCACAGGGAACATTCTTAGGGACACAGACCTTGGACAAGTTCAATAATGGCTAACCTTGACCTATTTTAAGATGTATTTTTAAAAGGTTAAGAACCCACATTCTGTTTCAGTCCATTCCCTTTTTTATTTTGAGTGGTAGAAGTGACAGCCAATCAGGCTAGAGTGGCATCATGACATCAGTGGCAGGTCTGTCTAAAAACACTACATTTATGTGTTTATATAAAATGTTTCTCATATATTCTGTGAAAGCTAGTGAGAAATAAACAATTCTAAACCTGAAAGTGCTGTTTTTGGAACCTAATAACACCTCTGAAGTCATTTACAAGACATTTAGCGGATGTTGGCTTGGAGACGTCACAGGCTGGTAGCTAGCTGCAAACGCTGTTTTGTTTGTGTGTAAATATAACGTCTTTGTCATGTATTATGTAAAACCTAGTGAAAATAAACACTTCTCAAACTGAAATGCTGTTTTTTGGAACCTGATAACACCTCTAGACTGATTTATGAGATATTAACGGATGGCAGTGTGCACGCTAACGTCTGCTACCTCAAAGCTAACTTCCACTGTTGTCAAAAGCTCATTGATTGATTGATAGAAGGGCTTTATTAAACATGTACAAATTGTAAGTAAGACCAGAGGATCTTAATATTTAATGCGAATAACCATAAATGTATAATTATATACTTTGCACTAGGATACCAATTAAACAACTGCAAATTATAAAGCTGCAAATTACTCATACGGCCGAGGGTATTTTAACATTGTGTTTATATATATATATATATATATATATATATATATATAATATATATATACATATATACAGTGGTGGGCGCAGCTAACCAAAACCTAGGTTTGATAAACACTAATCAGCTAACTGAAACGTTATCTTTTATAATGCTAAACCGATAACCACCAAAAAATTATTGGAAGCTACAGCTAACTGCTAACTGATAACTTTGAGTATTGTCTCCGGTACACTCTCAGCTACCAACATGCTGATTTTGAGTTTAAACACCACCAACACTTCTGATACTATCAACGGCGATCATAAACTCAAACACAGCCAATGAGTCAGCACTTCTGTCTTTGTGCACCCTGTCCACTGCTGTAGGGAAGCGTCATTTCCCTTGACAGCAGAGAGTGGTCCAGCTGTGAGGCAGACGTTTTGAAAAGCAAAGCAGATTTTACTTATGGTTTTGATTTATAAATCAAATTAATCCAGATAGACTAACTACATTAATGTTAACTGTCATTTGTACAAAGTGAAATATAATACATATCTGTTCATTTTAAAATAATTTTGAACATTAACACACAGATGCCCAAAGGGATTATGTGTAAACTGAGCTTCCGTTCACACTGATTGGTTTGACTCATTCATTCTATATAAAGCCAACACAAGTTAATGTAACATGTGTTATGTTTACAAATAAATGTGCTTTTGTAAAATATGTCTTCTTTTTTCATTTATTAAAAAAAAGCATTTGCAAAACTGAAAAGTCTGTTAAGTTGTGATTCGACAACTGTGTCATATAACAGGGCACCAGTAGATGGCAGTGCTCTGTGTATTTTGACCCATCTACTGGATGGCAGTGGGAAACAGCTCAGTTTATCCATAATCCCTTTTGGCATCTGTGTGTGTTAAATATTCAAAACTTCAGAATTAGTGCATTATTTTAAAATTAAAAGATACGTGTTATATTTTCACTTTGTACAAATGATAGAGTTGACATTAATGTAGTTGTTCTATCCAGATTAATTTGATTTATAAATCAAAACCATAAGTCAGATCACTTCTCTTTTTCAAGACGTCTGCCTCACAGCTGTATGGACCACTGTATGTTGTCAAGGAAAATTACTTTTGTTTTTTTTGTTTTTTTTAATGGCTGGTTGGTGGCCAGGCTCCTTCTGCTGGAGTAGAGTTCAGCTCAGCTTCCTTACTGCTGCAACATAAATAGCAGACAGGAGCCAACAGGATTTATAATCGTTAGCAGTCTAAACATTATCGGAACTAAATTTATCGGAATTTATCAGAATTAGTATCAGCTTAGCAGAACTGTGCCCACCACTGTGTGAATGTGTGTGTGTGTGTATATATATATATATATATATATATATATATATATATATATATATATATATATATATATATATTTAAGAGCAAGAACCTTATACCTGGCACAAAGCAGCGTAAAGCAGCATACAGTACACTGGGTGTCATGTATCAAAGTTGCGCACTTGTGGCGTAAATTTACGGTGTAAATTTGAAGTACACCAAAGTTGCCGTGACATGTATCAAGCAGTGCGCACCTGCCCATTTCCAGCGTACGCCCGACGTGACCTTGATAAATGCGCCGGGTGAAAACAATCGTAATTATAATAAACACGCCCATAAATATTCAGACTCCGCTTCAGACACACCCTCATTTTACGACATGGAAGCCAGGAAGACGGCAAAGAAAAAGAACTCCACCAATCACGATGCATGCCAGTAGACCGTCAAAAGCGGCCATCGTATTAATTGTTTTGTAGTATAATCAAAAAGTGTTACAGTGGTCCCTCGTTTATCGCGGGAGTTACAATCTAAAAATAGCCCATATTACGCGAAATCCGCGACGTATTTTTCCAATTATTATAGACGTTTTAAGGCTGTAAAACCCCTGTACAGTTTATACACTTTTCTCAATCAGGCATGAACATTTTCTCACTCTTCTCTTGTGTGTAAACACTCTCAAAGTTTAAACCTTAGTAGAAAATAAGACCAACCTGTTTTCAGGCCCAAACATTTGTTTGAGAAATAAAAATAGAACGTTTTCCTATAAATAATTATGATGGCTTTTAGAACTAACAAATGTAATTTTAATGATCAACCTACGAGGTTGGACACATAAGAAATTATTAATAGTGACTGACCAGTATTTCACAGTTCCTCTGATCGCGCCTCTTCGTCCTGGCGCCGCGCCTTTTTCCACTGAGTCAAACCTCGCTGCAGGTGTCTTTTTCCGAGTGAAGAACACAGTTATGAGTAGTTGTTGGCACTCTTTTCTTCTGGGCGAGAAGATTCTTATAAACAGACACGCAGACCACAATGCACTGTAAAAAAAAAGCATGCAAAATTGGACTAAAAAATCCACGAAACTGCGAGGCCGTGAAAGGTGAGCCGTGTTATAGCGAGGGAACACTGTATTCTCTTTCACATGTCAAGAATTCTTGACATGTGGATATTTGCTCGCTCAATTAATAAGACACGCCTAATTTTTCAGATTTCTTTATTTTAAAATGTATTTATTTATTTTATGTTAACAAACGAATGGAGAAGACAAAACCTGATTGCAGCACGGGCGAAGGGAATGACAACACTACAGCTGTAATTATCAATTTCATTGTCTAAAACGGTCACACCACATAAAGTTAAGCTCAGCGCTGCTCTGGCTCCAGGCTCGAAGTCTGGAGAAAAAGGCGAGCAGCGCTTTCTTTGCAGTCAGCGCTGTGACCATGGATCATGCTCGATAGACCAATAATCCCGCAAAAGTGGGATTTGTATTAATTATTATGTAGTATAATCAAGAAAGTGTTGTTTATGTAACATATGCATTGATTTGTATAATGGCACTGTTTATCATGTTGATCATTTTCATTTTTATGTGGATTCTAGTGCTGGTTCATTTTGGCGTATAATTTACACCACCTCTCGACCTGGTGTATATTTTCAGCGCAGCGTACGTCAACGACCACATTGATAAATGCCACGTAGCGCAGCTATTTTGGCATACACCCCATATACGCTCAAATATCGCCGTACGCAACGTTGATACATGAGGCCCAATGTGTCATTGTTCGTATCCAGCTGACTCAGTTCACATTTTTACATCCACGTTCTTTAAACAGCAGAGTACCATATTTTCAGGAATATAAGTCAGTGGGGTTTTCCTAGTGTGGGAGGTCCTGCACACCTAGGGTTGCGTATGTCCAGGAATATCTCTGGTGAAGTTAGTTTATAGGTTGGGTATTTGACAGACATTTGGTTGTCAAATATCCAACCTAAAACTAACTTCATCCCGCTTGTTGGTGTGTGTGTGTGTGTGTGTGTGTGTGCGCGCGTGCGCGAGAGAGAGAGAGAGAGAGAGAGAGAGAGAGAGAGAGAGAGAGAGAGAGAGAACATCTCCATTCATTATTCATGTCAGCCAGTTTGACTCTTCACAAATTTAACAACCCTCACTGCATCATTACATCTTTATAAGTACAGAATTCTAAATTACACAGTTGTCCTCAGTGGACATTTGAGTCTGTTGTGCGTCTCTCTCTCTCACTGTGTCTGTCACTTTGTAAACACAATACAAATCAAACTGTATGCAAACATTCTGCACTTCAGCTTCGTGGATGACTTTAACTTTGGACTTCTTGCAACATTTGGAATGTAAACGGAGGGGTGTTAATTTCACCAAACTGGATTTTTTTTACCTCATCGATAGTTTATTCAAAAATGATTCCTCAACTCATATTTCATAGAGCAGGGAGAGTCTATAATTTTCCTTCACACCACTCTTTTATGAGCCCCACACACACACACACACACACACACACACACACACACACACACACACACACACACACACACACACACACACACACACACACACACACACACCTTTCTTTTGCTGGCACGTCCTTGTCCAATGCACTGACCTGATTATGTTTGGAGTCAGTCTCAAAGTACTCTGGGACAGCAGATCCTGTCACCTGGACCTCAGCCAATCACAGAAATAGGATCTCAGGTGCTTTAATAAGTTTATGACACAGTAGTCCCTCCGTCTTTTGGAAAATATTGACTGTTTGAGTTAGTTTTTTTATGTGTTGTATAGATTTGCAGGTGTTTGTGCTTGCAGGTCCATATCATAAATGAAAATGGACATTCAGCATTTTACTACTTTTACACAATACATGCAGATTAATTCTTTGTGATGTCATAATACGTGGTTCTATGTGGCCTTGAAATTCTAGCACATTTAATCCATTTGACTTCAAACTGTTTGAGATAAATTGTTATGACTTTGAATTTGACCTTTTAGGGTCACACAATGTCAAAGCCCATGTGATCAATTGAAAGTTGATAAAAGGCTTTGCATTTGTATTCAGTAGTAACCATAACTGTATAACCAGTTATTTGAAATAGCTATTCTAATGTTCCCATATATATATAAGCATAGGGCCAAAATTTTAATCTTGGTCTATGACCTTGACTTTTATTCAGTTTTTCTCAAATTCACTTTGTTCTTAGCTAACTCTCAATCACCCCACCATATTTGGCTCAAATTGTAACAAAACTCTAGCTTGTGTTTCCTCTGCACACTTTATGTGATCATGCTTTTCCATATTTGACCCTTAAAAAACAAATGGGCCAATATGGTTTAAATTCAGGCATTTCTGGTTATAGCTGAATTTGACGTGCAAAATTCTCTACATAGAAGAAGATGCTGTATGTCCATTTTTGTACTCTTTGAGTTTTCAAAGAAAGCAAAATAAAAAGGTAATACTAAAAGAACATTATTTAGCACATTTTTCCTGTCCTCAAACATTATAAAATGCATGTATGAAAGGATTCGTTGCCATTTTGATTTCTGTCTCTGGTGATATGCCTCATTCGACAATACCTCCTGAATGTGCATTAAGTTTCCAGGGAATTGTGTGCAGGAAATGTCTTCCATAGGTGCCTCAATCTGCTGTCATATGTGGAAGCATAAAGGAAGCAGTTTGGAGTCCAAAGGTCTTTGTTTGATGAGAAGTACAAGGCATACAAGAGAAATAAAACCCAGCTAGACCCTGCACTTATTAGAAAGTATAAGTTGGATTTCAAGGATTTCACTGTCAATATGTGCACTTCATTGAATTGACTTTAGGTTCACAGACAAACAAATCAAACTTGCTGAACCAACGAACCACAATCCTGTGGTTAATGAACAACCCGCTTTATCACCTGAGTCGCAGTTTCTTGTGTAGCTGTAAACCTACTTTAGTCCTGGCAGCATTGGAAACAAATGATTATTGTCCCTACAGGCTTAAATTGTCCAACTCAGCTGGTCAAAATCTAAAAGCTAAATCATCACAGCAGCAGCCAGAACTGAGTAAATAAAAACAGCCAGCATGATAAAAGCTGACCTTTATTTACAGCCAACATTTTAGTATATTATCTCTTGCAGGGTAGGTCTTACATAAAAGATGCTGAGCAAGCCTGAGCACCCGTGTGGAGATGACAGTAGATGTATTCTTTATATGTGCTACTTAGTAGAGTGTGAGTGTGAGAGATACGGTAACTGTTTAAACATTTAAGAGGATTGAAGCACTGCAGTGCTGGAGGGTATATATATATATATATATATATATATATATATATATATATATATATATATATATATATATATATATATATATATATATATATATATATATATAATTTTTTTTTCTTTAAAAAAGAAAGAAAAGAAAATGCTTTTACTTGAAAATAACGCTAATAAAAACACTTTTTGAGCAGTCAATTCAATTTATTCAGTCAATCTTTGAAGGACCACAGTAAGCTTTTCTAACTTAACATTTTGCCTTTTATTCCTTGGCTGCTTGAGAGTTGTTTGGTGACTCTTCAACATTTATTACCATGAACTTAAAGTTTACACGATTAACTTCTCAGTTGCCGATTAACTCACCTAACTTTTGCGGCACTTTCCTTTCAGCATGATCACTGTGTCTCTCTTTCATGCACTGTAGACTAGTTAGAGTGGTGAGGTGCTTCAATCCTGGGAAACACTAATTTCATGGATATTTTATGCCATCTACTGTTATGGTATATGACATGTAAAAGTCTAGTCAAGGTTTTTGATTTTGAGGGGCAAATAGCATATTAAACAACAATCTTTACATTTATGGTGATGATCTAACCCTGACATTTGTATTATTATTAAAAATAATGATTCATAATGACCCATGAAACTGAAATTCACAAACAAAAATGATCACCATCATGGCACCACAAGAGCACAGGTAGTGATGCCATCATGTGTCGAATCCTCTGTAGGTGTGAAATATAAAAGGAATGACGGTAACATAAGAAATGATCTGTTTCTGTTCCTGTAGCTTTAAATTAAAAGGCGTTCTTGCTCTGTTTCTGTCAGTGGGTGTGTGTCACAGATAGCCGTGTCATGCCGTATGTGACAGGATTCTGAAGCGAATTATTCCAGGCCTACATTTTGCTTCCAGTAGCAGAAGGGACAGATATATACTTGTGGGATGTTGAGGATGTTTAACTTGAAGTCTCAATTATACATATTAACTGTACTTGTAAAGTATTGAATAAATATAGCTTGCACAGTGTGACACTTTAAATATTTAAGTGCTTGACTTGTTTTTTTTTTAAAAAAGATGTTTTGGAGTTAAAAACATCTCAGTTGTGGTCCAAATGCAGTTTAAATATGAAACCTTCACATGGGTCTATGTGACCTGCTTCCATTTAAACGGATATTTACTCTGTGTGACAGCTTCACTATCTGGCCTGAATAATACATGAACCAAACCAGTTACTAAAAAAAAGTAATGTTTTTATAATTCTCTCCCTCTGCCACAATAAATGTGGAGCAGAAATTCCGACAGCACAGAGGAATGTCATTTTCTCAATAACTCCAATTGCATTTGCTTCTGTGGAGTACAAACCCAGGCTGTGTTAACTTGAACCTAATGCCCTGAATGTGGTGTGCTGCTGTCACTTCAGCAGCTGAGTTCACACCTTGAAGGCTGCGGTTCCACGAGTCTTTTCATTCGACTTGTGAAGTCCCCCAGGTCTGATCTAATTTGTGAAAACACAAAGGGAAAATGAGACTTACCTGGTCAGGTTACTATTTGGATGGTATTACCCAAAGCATAATGCAAAAACAAACACAAGCAGACATTATTAAATGGACTGCAAATGGTAAATGGGCTGCATTTATATAGCGCGTCTGCATCAGGCGCTCAAAACGCTTTACACATCAATGTCTCACATTCACCCAAATGTGAGGGTGCTGCCATACAAGGCACCCACTACACACCAGGAGCAACTAGGGAATTAAGGGCCTTGCCCAAGGGCCCTTAGTGATTTTCCAGTCAGACTGGGATTTGAACCGAGGATCCTCTGGTCTCAAGCCCAATGCTTAACTACTAGACCATCACCTCCCCATTCTTAGCTTTAAAATAGATATTCAGATGTTCAATTAATATGCATATGTCGCGGACATGAATGAGCGAAGCTCGTCAACATCTCACCATGTCATTTAGGTTCTTCAGACTTTATTTTGAGTAAATGCTTCAGGGGAGCATTAGCATGGCAAAAACCTTTGAACTTCTGGGGGGGCTTTGCTCCCCAGACCCCTGCCTTTTTAAGCATTTTCCTTATTTTGCTTCTCACATACTTGAAAAAGCTCCTCGCCATCTACAAGGTCCGTTAGAAAAGTATCTGACCTTTTTATTTTTTTCAAAAACCATATGGATTTGAATCACGTGTGATTGCATCAGACAAGCTTGAACCTTTGTGCGCATGCGTGAGTTTTTTCACGCCTGTCGGTTGCGTCATTCGCCTGTGAGCAGGCTTTGTGTGAACAGTGGTCCACCCCTCTCATCATTTTTTTATTGCGAATAAATGTCTGAACGATTTGGAGCTTTGCTGCATCAATTTTTTTCCAGAAACTGTGAGAGACCTCCAGGTGGACACCGTTCGGAAAATTAATATGGCTTTCAGGGATGATTTTGTGGGGATTACACAGATTAAGGAGTGTTACTGCCGCTTTAAGGACGGCCCACAGCGTCTGAGAGCGCGCCACGCTCCGAGCGCCGATCGACAGGCTCACACCCCGCTGAAACAACCAGATCATTTCCAACGTGAAGGCTTTGTTGATCCGGGACGTCGTCTGACTTTCACAAAAAGGCAGGAGACGTGGACATCAGCACTTTTTCGGCACATTCCACTGTTACAAGAGTTTTTTTCATGGAAAGAAAAGCGGAGGATTGCACCACCGTGCCGTTCATGGCGCAGGACAAAACACCTCCGTGTTGGTCTCACAGGACGGCTTTCAGGTGGCTTTCAGATGGCTTCTGGTTGCTTTTCAGTCATGTGATTATCCGAGAAATTGAGCATGAGATGGACATGCCCCAACATGTCCTGTGAGGCTTCATCACGGCGTTGCTTTGTGCCATGCGGCTCCACCGCGACGTGCGGAACTCCTCCGCTTTTCTTTCCATGAAAAAAACTCCTGTAACAGTGGAATGTGCCGTTCATTTCTAAACTGAATGCTGTCTTGATCCGGTATGTCCTCTGACTAGCACAGGAATTGCGGAAGACGTGGACTTCAGCACTTTTTCTGCACATTGAGACAGACGTGCAGAGGAGTTCCGCGCGTCGCGGTGGAGCCGCATGGTGCAAAGCAACGCCGTGATGAAGCCTCATAGGACATGTTCTAGCATGTCCAGGCTCATCCACAATTTCTCGGTTAGTCACACGACTGAAAACCCACCGACAGCCGTCTGAAAGCCATCTGAAAGCCGTCCTGTGAGACCAACATGGAGGTGGTTTTGTGCCGTGTCATGAGCGGCACGGTGGCGCAATCCTCCGCTTTTCTTTCCATGAAAAAAACTCCTGTAACAGTGGAATGTGCCGAAAAAGTGCTGATGTCCACGTCTCCTGCCTTTTTGTGAAAGTCAGACGACGTCCCGGATCAACAAAGCCTTCACGTTGGAAATGATGTGGTTGTTTCAGTGGGGTTTGAGCCTGTCGATCGGCGCTCAGAGCGCGGCGCACTCTCAGACGCTGTGGGCCATCCTTAAAGCGGCAGTAACACTCCTTAATCTGTGTAATCCCCACAAAATCGTCCCTGAAAGTCATATTAATTTTCCGAACGGTGTCCACCTGGAGGTCTCTCACAGTTTCTGGAAAAAAATTGATGTAGCAAAGCTCCAAATCATTCAGACATTTATTCGCAATAAAAAAACGACGAGAGGGGTCACACAAAGCCTGCTCACAGGTGAATGACGAAACCGACAGGCGTGAAAAAACTCACGCATGCACACGAAGGTTCAAGCTTGGCTGATGCAATCACACGTGATTCAAATCCATATAGTTTTTGAAAAAAATAAAAAGGTAGGATACTTTTCTAACAGACCTCGTAAACATGTCCTTTTGGTCCTTCAGACTTTTTTCAGTAAAATGGTTATTGGGAGCATGACTAAAACCTTTTAGCTTCTGGAGGGGCTCTGCCCCCATACTCTCCACCTTTCAGCTGACCCCCGTCATTACAGCCCTCTTAACCGTCTGCCACTTTAAGCATTTTTTTCAATGTAGAAGTAAATTAATATTCAAAGTTTTCAGTTAGTTGACAGTAGGGCTGTACAATATGGCCAAATTATCATATCTCAATATTGTCATATAAATTGTCATGTAAATGTCACTTATATACATGCTGCCCATATTCTTGAGCCGCTTAGGTGGGTAGGGAGAGTTCCCATGGGATAAAAAAGCTTTTCAAACTACCATCCCTGGTTCTCAGGACCAGGCACCTAAGTGGCTCGACTCTCTCTCTCGGTTTTTTTTAAAGATATTTAGGTGTACCTTAGTAAACACTGGTAGAGTTCCACCTTAGATTTGGAATGTGTAATAGAAGATATACTTGACTGAATTTTTATATCAATATGATAAATTATATGACTATGATTTAACACAAAGTGTAGCAGCTGTGAAAATTAAACATTCTTAAACAAAACAGTAATAATACCACACTCATTTTGCACTCATCATAAGGTTAGGATACTGTGCCCTTCAAAAGTATTGGAACACTTGGAATTTCACACATTTAAATTTGTTTATGCCATTTTAAATACAAGAAATACAAAAAATAAAGAATAAAAATGTCTAAAATGATCTTAAACTCAAACTGAAATCAAATCTCTAAAACTTGATAAAACCTGTAAATAATAATCAGTTTTATTGCCAGTTTTCTTTAGACAAGTCAGGGGATGGATAAAGATTTCCAAGTCACTGAATATGTCAAGTTGTAGTGATTTGCTTTCAGTTTGAATTAAGGAAGATAGTTTTAGAAAAAAAAAATGTATTTGAAATGGAATAAATAAATTAAAATGCGTGAAATACCAAATGTTCCAATACTTTTGAGGACAATTGAGAAACACTGAGAAGCAGCATCTTACATCTCATACAACCCCTGGCAATAATTATGGAATCACCGGCCTCGGAGGATGTTCATTCAGTTGTTTAATTTTGTAGAAAATAAGCAGATCACAGACATGACACAAAACTAAAGTCATTTCAAATGGCAACTTTCTGGCTTTAAGAAACACTATAAGAAATCAGGAAAAGAAATTGTGGCAGTCAGTAACGGTTACTTTTTTAGACCAAGGAGAGGGAAAAAAATATGGAATCACTCAATTCTGAGGAAAAAATTATGGAATCACCCTGTAAATTTTCATCCCCAAAACTAACACCTGCATCAAATCAGATCTGCTCGTTAGTCTGCATCTAAAAAGGAGTGATCACACCTTGGAGAGCTGTTGCACCGAGTGGACTGACATGAATCATAGCTCCAACACGAGAGATGTCAATTGAAACAAAGGAGAGGATTATCAAACTCTTAAAAGAGGGTAAATCATCACGCAATGTTGCAAAAGATGTTGGTTGTTCACAGTCGGCTGTGTCTAAACTCTGGACCAAATGCAAACAACATGGGAAGGTTGTTAAAGGCAAACATACTGGTAGACCAAGGAAGACATCAAAACGTCAAGACAGAAAACTTAAACAGTATGTCTCAAAAATTGAAAATGCACAACAAAACAAATGAGGAACGAATGGGAGGAAACTGGAGTCAACGTCTGTGACCGAACTGTAAGAAACCGCCTAAAGGAAATGGGATTTACATACAGAAAAGCTAAACGAAAGCCATCATTAACACTTAAACAGAAAAAAACAAGGTTACAATGGGCTAAGGAAAAGCAATCGTGGACTGTGGATGACTGGATGAAAGTCATATTCAGTGATGAATCTCGAATCTGTACTGGGCAAGGTGATGATGCTGGAACTTTTGTTTGGTGCCGTTACAATGAGATTTATAAAGATGACTGCCTGAAGAGAACATGTAAATTTCCACAGTCATTGATGATATGGGGCTGCATGTCAGGTAAAGGCACTGGGGAGATGGCTGTCATTAGATCATCAATAAATGCACAAGTTTACGTTGATATTTTGGACACTTTTCTTATCCCATCAATTGAAAGGATGTTTGGGGATGATGAAATCATTTTTCAAGATGATAATGCATCTTGCCATAGAGCAAAAACTGTGACAACATTCCTTGCAAAAAGACACATAGGGTCAATGTCATGGCCTGCAAATAGTCCGGATCTTAATCCAATTGAAAATCTTTGGTGGAAGTTGAAGAAAATGGTCCATGACAAGGCTCCAACCTGCAAAGCTGATCTGGCAACAGCAGTCAGAGAAAGTTGGAGCCAGATTGATGAAGAGTACTGTTTGTCACTCATTAAGTCCATGCCTCAGAGACTGCAAGCTGTTAGCCAGAGGTGGTGCAACAAAATACTAGTGATGTGTTGGAGCGTTCTTTTGTTTTTCATGATTCCATAATTTTTTCCTCAGAATTGAGTGATTCCATATTTTTTTCCCTCTGCTTGGTTTAAAAAAGTACCCGTTACTGACTGTCACAATTTCTTTTCCTGATTTCTTATAGTGTTTCTTAAAGCCATAAAGTTGCCATTTGAAATGACTAGTTTTGTGTCATGTCTGTGATCTGCTTTTATTCTACAAAATTAAACAACTGAATGAACATCCTCCGTGGCCGGTGATTCCATAATTTTTGCCAGGGGTTGTATATAGTGCAGCAGATAAGAGAATTTTTAGAGTGGAAACCTGCAAATGGTGATACAAGCATCAAATTCAGCACAAATAATCCATAGACTTTAACGCTTTTGAAAAAACTGATTGGCCACTTGAATTTTCAATAGGCAGCCAGGTAGGGGTCAATTAAAGAATTACACAGGGGGTCTAAATCAGGGGTGGGCAAACTGATTAATATCACTTTGAGCAGATGGAATCAGTTAATCAGTAAAATCACCTGGTGGAGTCAGTGGCTACAAAGAAAACCTGCACCCTCTTGGCCCTTTCTGGAACATTTTGCCCACCCCTGGTCTAAATTAAAAGATGCTCCAATCATATAGAAAACAACACATTATTTGCCTGATCAAAAAGATTCAAAAAAGGTATAGTTTGGAATATCTGTGACTGAATGTTATGGAGTTATGAGGTAAAAGCAGCAAGAATGGTGACAAAGGTCAGTTTCAGTTTGTACAGGGGTCAAAAGTTAAAGTTGCTCCATTAATTTTGCTCCAGCTGTATTTGTGCTGAATTTGATGCTTGTATCATCATTTGAAGGATTGTTTCAGTTATCTGCTGCATTAATAAGCCAACACAGCATGAACCAGCTGCTGTCTGTTAGTTTAAACGTGTATATAAGCCAACCCAAATTAAAGGAGAAATGCTGCTTTTAACAATGTGGACGTCATTTCTGACATAAAATATGGTAGTTTTCTCACCAGTATAAGTTTGGTGTGATTAGAAGTCCATAGGTCAAATAACATGTTAAGTTCAAATCTGAAGCAAAATTTTTCTTCTTCTACTAAGGTGGATTAGAACTTTTTGTGGTACACAGTACCAACTACGGTCTTGCAACCAGACGTGTGGTGCCGTGACATGTCAGCCATTTGTGTCCAGTCAGATTTCAGGGGAGTCCAGTGAAACCCCGGCCTCCGCTCTAGCTCCACCCATGCCAGGAAGTGTTGGACATTTGAACATTTCCTGTTTCACTGTGACTGATAAATTGGCACATCCTCTTTGAGTGTTAGCTTGCCACTGAGTTCCCGCGAGATTCCATGGGATCTCGTCTGCCAATCCAGGAAGTGTTTGAAATTTGAACATTTCCTGTTTTACTGTGGATTTGAAAATTGGTACTCCCTGTTTAGGACGCCCTGTACCATGAGTGAGCTTCGCGCCGCTGCATGGCGCTTCGCTCATATTATATTTTTTTAATCTTCAACTTTTGTCATGACTTAATTTCTACAAAGATAATTTGTGTTTTTCAGCTCAGGTACTTTGAGACTTGATTTGTGTTTTGTGAGTGTCCTGACTAGGGATATGCAAATCAGTATGAATGTTTTTGTTGTAACTATTCTCAGTGGGCGATTTGACAGATTTGATGAGAATTCATCACTGCATCCATTTACTCAATAGCGTACCTACTGATTGGACTTGAATGGCCAGGGCTCAAACCCCGAGTACACCTATGGATTCAAAGTCACTTTGAGTAAAACATTGAATGACAAGGGCCCTGTCTTGACTGCCTATAGCGCATTACATCTGTGGTGTGCCCAGTTCCATCTTGCTATTTAGAGGGTGTGCAAAGGTGAAGGATGCAAAAAGGCTTTTATTTAGTCACCTAATTTGTTGTGGGTGTGCACTGCTATTCAGAGGGCAAATACAAGTGACAGATTTCCTGGTTAGTTAATGGCTTTGCACTAATCACAGTGCAGAAGTAAGTAAAGTAAGTTGGCTGCTGTCTTGTTTTGCACTCAGGGCTTCCACAGCAGATCTGCATGTTGAATTGGCACGTTTTACACTGGATGCCCTTCCTGATGCAACTCCATATTATATGGAAAAATATGGTAGGGGTGGGGTTTGAACTGTGAACCTTCCACACTGAAACTAACCGCACTAGTTTCAGGCCACCACTCCTGCTAAAGTAACAGCCACCAAAGCTCCCTGAGGTGAAGCAGTTTGGTGAAGTTTTGTGGTGTGTATGTGCATTGTGAACCTGCCTGTGTAAATTCAACTTTAAAGTTAGAGGGCCACCCACATTTCACTAAAGAGACAAAATTAAGTTTCTCCAGAAATTCCAGCATCATAATGTTGGTTTATTTTAAACGCCTTGTAAAATTACAGTTCATTTTAATCAAGAGAACATATTTATCTGGGGGGGGGGGGGGGGATTCCATAATGAATATTTTTTCTTTTTAACGTCGTCTGCAGGAGGACGTGTGTGTGCATGCATTAGGTTTTGAAAAGACCAGACATTACCTTGATGTGATGCGTGTCACTGACGTCTGGAAAATGTTTTGTAAATCACTCCAGAGGTGTTTTCAGGTTACAAAAACAGTAATTTTTCATTTTAGAAGTTTATTTATCACTAGCTTTTACATAATGGTTAGTTTTAGTGCATTGATGAAGTTATATTATTCATGCACATTTCTTTGGTATTTGTTGTTATGAGTATATATACAGTGGGGTAAAAAGTATTTAGTCAGTCCCTGATTGTGCAAGTTCTCCTACTTAGAAAGATGAGAGAGGTCTGTAATTTTCAACATAGGTACACTTCAATGATGAGAGACAAACTGAGAAAAAAAAAATCCCCCCCAAAAATTGTAATAATTTACAAATACATTTTTTTTTAAATCCTACAATGTGATTTATGGATTTTTTTTTCCCTCATTTTGTCTTTCACAGTTGAAGTGTACCTATGATGAAAATTACAGACCTCTCTCATCTTTCTAAGTAGGAGAACCTTTTATTAATTTTTTCTCGGAAACAAAAATTTTTATCATATTGGTAATGTCATGGGTGGTGGCTTGGTTTCAGTGCAGAAGGTTCCGGGTTCAAATCCCACCCCTGGCACATTTCTCCGTGTAATGTGGAGTTGCGTTAGGAAGGGCATCCGGCGTAAAACCTGTGCCAGTTCAACGTGCAGATCCACCTTGGATTTGCTGTGGCGACCCCGAGTGCAAACAAGGGAGCAGCCGAAGGGACTTACTGGTAATGTCATATTACGATTCCCCTACTTAAAGGCTAATAAATAAAATTATAGTGGGATCAGTTCAAATCCTTTTCATGCCTTAAATCTTAAAAAGCTCAGTGGCCCTATAACTTTAAACTAGGCTTTTGGTGGGCCATGGCCCAGTCACTTTCTGCTGCTTCACAATAACAGTGCCTTACCACATTGTTATTTCTACCTGGTTCTTTTATGTAAAATTCTGCCCCTTGCCAAAAACCAAACCATTGTATTCCTCATTTTGCGTTTATTCAAGGTCACGTTAGAAATCAGGCTTGGGACCCTCATAGACAGTGTCCATCTTGTGAAAAGCCCCTAAAATGAGTCATACAACACCTTTTATACCTTGTGGGTGTTAACATGGGTGTAGTTTAGTCTCACATTTCTAATGTTACTGGCTCTCATTAACGGGGTGGTCTCCCCTGGACACATGATAGAGTAAAACTTAACATATTTATCAGAACTTCCAAACAGGTAACACAAATACTTAATAGTTAACATAAAACAAAGAATTAGCACAGATATTATCTAACACCTCACCTGATTTCAAGACGAACAGGCTTCTGTGCATTTGTGGTTTAAATAAACTTGAGCACTGACCATGAAAATGAAAACTGCATTGGCTGAACACTAGTAATGACACACTCTTATAAGTGCAACCACAATTTCACAATGACACCATTAACTTCCACTCAAGATGCCAACCTGCACAATGGAAGCAATTTGGGGTGGTGTCTTCCACCCCCGTGCAAAGCAGCATACAGTACGCAGGCACCAACCTGCACAATGACAGCAAACAGGTGCAATAGCTTCTACACAGTGCACAGCAGTACCCACTGCTGCACACTACATAAAGTGCACAACACAAAGTGCACATCAGTCAAAGTTTATTTATGTAGCCCTTTCCACAGCCCAGAGGGTGGACAGAGTGCTTTACGGTTAGATAAAAACACAGAGAATAACTTAAAACCATAAGACAATAAACAAATTTAAAACAGACACATCAATAAAAATATATGTCCAAAAATTTTTGCAGTTAAGAACTAAATAACATGTCAGAGCACTGCTGGTTGTGCAAAAGCCATTCTAAAAAGGAAGTTTTTTAATTTAGATTAAAAAGACCCAGGTCATTGATGGTGCAGATCTTGTGGGGGAGCTTGTTCCACAGTCTGAGTGCGGCACAGAAAATCCTGGTCTCCCCAGTGGCAGTATCTGGACCTTGGAACCTCTACTGCACACTGGTTAGCCGATCTCAAAACTCTGTTTTGGTCCTGATGTGTCAGGAGGTCGGCTAAGTATGGTGGGGCAAAAACCATTCAGAGCTTTAAAAACAAACGTAAGAATGTTAAAAATGATTCTGGCCCGAACTGCAGGGCAATGCAGAGCATACAGGACTGGGATGATATGGTCATGTCTGCGTGTGTCAGTTAATAGATGTGCTGCAGCATTTGGGACCAGTTGAAGATGAATAAGGGAAGACTGGAAGACTCCAACATAAAGTCCATTGCAATAGTTCAGCCGAGAACTAATAAAATCATGAATGGCTTTTTCCAGATCTGCATGATTTGAAAACGGCTTCACCTTCGCTAAAAGCAATAGTTGATAAAAGCTGAACTTTACCACAGTGTCAATTTGTTTGTCGAAGTTAAAACCACTGTCAAACATCACCCCAAGATTTCTGTCAGTGGGTTTAACAGACAATCCCCCAGCGTCCATTATCTGTGAGTCGCCAAACAGAACACACTCAGTCTTGTCCTCATGTAGGTGTAGGAAATTCAAAGACAACCATTATTTTATTTCTGCAACACAGCTGGCCAGGCTGTACCCAGTGACCACGTCAGTTTGTTCCAACAGGAGGTAGATTTGAATGTCGTCTGCATAGCAGTGGAACAACATATTATAATTTGCACAACCTGGTGTCACAGCAAGTCCTGATTCAGCAGCACGAAATATACATTAATCTATTGGTTCGTGATATTGTGACAAAAAGCACCTCATTTTCATCACGGCAGCACAAATTCATTCTCATTCATTCCGTGATGGCTGCATGAAATTAAAAGTGAAGCGGGGGGTCGGGGTGGTTATGGTTTTGGTGGGGCCAAGGAGTAAGATTAGGTTATGGTTAAGGTTAGGGTTGGGGGTGGGAGTAGGGTTAGGAATAGTGAGTTAGTTATAAAAAGCTCTGTCATGAAAATTTGACTCATTTCGTCACGGGAGCAAGAAAAAAAAAACGTGAGACTGGGCTGGGTTTGCAATGATTGATCCAAGTGGCAACATGCACAGGGAAAAGAGAGTGGGGCCAAGGATTGAGCCTTGTGGAACACCACAAGCAAGAGAAGCACTTGAAGAGGACAGGTCACCAATTATTACAGAAAAACGCCGATCAGAAAGATATGATGTCACCCACTTCAGAACAATGCCATTAAGTCCAACATGTTCTTTTAGATGGGACAGGAGGACTGAGTGGTGAACTGTATCGAAGGCAGCTGTCAGGTCCAGGAGCACTAAAACCATGGCGCGCTTAGCATCTACTGACAATGCAACATCATTGTGCACTTTGACCCGATTCAGTGCTGTGACAGGTTCTGAAGCCTGAATTTGAAAATTTTCAAAAACAGTATTATTTTCTAAAAATTATTGTAACTGTATAAAAACTTTTTCTAAAACCTTGGACAGAAAGGGCAAGTGAGAAACAGGTCTAAAATGCGATAAAATAGAGGGATCAAGCTGTGTTTTTTTTTTAAGTAGTGGACAAACCACAGCATGTTTAAAAGCAACTGGCACAGGTCCAGTGGTGAGGCAAGAATTTATAAAACACACTAAAAAGGGCCCCAGAACATTAAAAACCTCTATCAATAACTTAGTTGGGACAATATCAAAAGGTCAGTTAGGGTTCAACAGCCTGGTCAGCACAGACACTGTTGCTGGCGTTTTCTTATACTGTCAACTTTTTCAGTAAAGAAATGAAGAAAGTCCTCACAAGTACTGACAGCATCAGCCAGAACACATGTGGATGGGTTAACAGCTAAATTAATAGTGTTAAAAAGATTTCGGTGGCGATGACTGTTGCTCCGGATCAGAATAGCCAGATACTGACATTTTGCCTCCCTCATCACCCGCTGAAAATCAGTGAGACAGTCTCTCAGTAATTCCCCGTATACATTTGGTTTGTACTTCTTCCAACGTCTTTCAGCTTGTCGGCACTGCTGCCTGAGGGCACGGACAGCGTCATTAAGCCAGGGATCGGCATCGCATCACTAAGTGTAGCTCACAGTACAGAGCAAAGCATAGCACAAGGTATAGTGCACAGCTCACAGAGCAAAATGAAATGCACTGGTGCAACCTGCACATTTGGGAGGAATTTGGGGTTCTATTTTCCACCCAGCACAACTGTGTGGTGCACTGTGCACTGTTTTTGGATTTAAAAAAAAAAAAAAAAAGCATCTCCAAATCCACAGGATGAAATGTAATTCAGAGATTCATGTGATCACTTGCAGCTAAAACTCACAGCCATTTGGACTTCACTCCACACAGTTTGCTCATCCTTGATCCAGATTGTCACTTAATGCAGCCTGAGTTGATGGAGCATCACAGATTACATGCAGGTTGCACAACTGGGGCCTAAATATTTCAATGATAGTTCTCAGTTGAGCCATGGATCAGCTCTGTGTCAGCCTGAGGGTGTGCAAAATGTCACTTACTGTGAATCTTTTACACAGTGTAAAGGTATGATTTGGCCCTCTTCCAATCCCAGCTAGGTATTGATATATTTTTGTACAGATGCATTTGAAACATATTGGGCCTAATTTACTAAAGGTTTCTATGCGTGAAAATCTATGCAAACACTATTGCACTTGCAAATACACCTGCATACTGAGTTACTAACAGTACACAACAAAGATTACGTCTGTCAAATGCTCACAGTAGTGCACATTGTCAATTTAGTGTGTTTACCTTGATGAATATGCAGTTTGGGGTTTGTCCACATGAGTGTGCAAAATTCTGGGAAGGAACATGCAAATTGTTGAGTTTTGCACATGCAACATGATTTATCAAGATCAAAAAGAAATTTTGCCGGTGCTGATTGTGTCTTTATTTTGTGAATTTGAAAAGTTGGCATTAATTCATTGCACTTGACAGATTGCAGTAAGAGCAACATAGAGGCTGCTGCCTCCACGTACACAGAATAATGACAAATGATTAATTGTAATTGTTGGACATATTTTAAAAAAAATTTTAACGGTTTCTTAAATAAATGCCTCCATGTGTATCAGGTGGACCAGAGCACATTTTGGTGAAACTCATAATAATTATAGTTATTATGCGTTCTGCTGTGTGTGTGTTTTACTGTGCACATCCATAATAAATCAATACAATATTTTACTATTTGAGTACAAAGGCGTCTTCCATGTATATTTGAGGTGCCTTGTGCAGGTTTTGAGTGTTGCATCACCAGTTAGACACCTTCATGATGAAGTGGTATAGAGAAGGTTTCTATAAAAAAAAAAGAAAGAAAAGAAAACACTTGAAAGTTCAGCTAGAATTTGCCAGAAGGCACATTGGAGATTCAAGCATAGAATTGATGTTTTGTTGAAAGAAAATTATTCTCTGTGCAACTCCACTATGAAGGCAGGAGTGGTGATACAAAATGCAAATCTTGCACTATGCACAATCTCTTCAGTCACAGCCATAGAAGTCTATAACTTCTTCAGGGTTGTCCTGGTGTCTTGGTGGCTTTCCTCACTCTTCACCTTCTTATACAGTCATCCAGTTTTGAGAACTATCTACTCCACACAGATTTACCATAGAGTGCCATACTGTTTGTATTTCTTCATAATTCATGTAAATAATGTCCAAGACCTAGTCAGTGTCTTGGGAATGTTCACGTATTCATCCCGACTTGTTCGAAGAAAACTGTATATAAAAGTGATGGTTTACATGTGCTATACTAAAAGGGGGCACTTACTTATTCACACCACCATTTTGGGTTTTAGATTTTTTAAATCATTTATATCAAACTGTAGAGATTTTCTTTCACTGTGAGTTTAAAGAGAATGATTTTGGAAATTCTAATATACAAGGCCTGAATTTTTGTTTTGTTTTTTGATGTCCTAATAAACATTCAACATGTAAAGGGTCAAGGGGGCAAACACTTTTTTCACTCACATCGGACAGAATGTCCCACCCCATCGTAATGTATTTCCATTTATTTCCAGTCTGGAGGTGTCCAGTAACAGAGGTACAAAATGCAGTTCACTCACCGATGCACTGGCACTCACCAATTCGAAGAAAATGGGTACCGTATTTCCTTGATTAAAAGACCGGCCTTTTTTTTTTTTCAAACTGTGCTTAGACCCGGCTTTTGTACTAGCTTGGGCCCCGTGTTCGCAGGGTGCAGGGCTTCTCTGTGTTCTCTGGTGAATAAAAAGTCTGCTGGTCACGGAGCTTTTTCTTGTTGTGCACCTGCGCTGTGAACTGATCTCCCAGTGCATATACGACAGTCGGATATTGTGGAGACTTTTAAATCCAGACTAAAGACTCATTTGTTCTCCTTGTTTTACCACTAGTATATTGTGTTATGTGTTTTTATTCTTGTACCTTTTTTATGCTTTTGCTTTTATTATGTTTTTAATCGTTGAATTCATTTTGTTCTGTTTTCTTCTGTGTTGTGTTGTGTGAAGCACCTTGAGGCTATTTTATCGTGAGTTGGCGCTATACAAATGAATAAAATTTGAATTAGAATTTAGACCCAGCACCTAAATGAGGCAGAGTGTAATTCAAGGCCAGTGATTATTAACAAAATGCTGCTTTGTGCCTGCACTGTAATATGGTGTTAAGTTTCATGCATATCCCTGGGTGTGACGAACCAAACCGCTTTAGATCAGAGCTCCTCTGTGTGACTGCGAACATGTGCACCTGCTAAATCAGAGAAAACAGAGGACTTTAATTTGTCACTTTTACGTTTTCACACCTTCCTCTCCCATCATATTTTAATAGTTTTAGCAGTGTGCCCGATGATTACATTTCGATCATGGATCAAATACATTTGGCAGAAAAGTCCACAAATATGAACAACTTCACAGGGACAGAGCAGGCTGTACTTTCTGCGGAGGTTGCAGTCCGTTAACGTCTGCAGGAAACACCTGTGGATGTTCTACCAGTCCGTAGTAACCAACGTCCTCTTTTACAATGTGGTGTGCTGGGGAGCAGCACATTCAAGAAGGACACATCCTGGCTGGACAAACTGATCAGGCGGGCTGGCTCAGTGGTTGGCATGAACCTGGATACTCTGGTGATGCTGGCAGAGAAGAGAACACTGGGCATTATGGACAATGCCAGTCAACCTCTGCAGCAACCAGAGGAGCCTCATATATATCTTTTAATGTTGAATAATGCACTAATTCTGAGGTTTTGTAACAGACAGGCAGATCGCAAAGGATTCTGGGTAAAAGTGCCTCTGCTAAACACTGATTGGTTCAGTCATTCATTATGTAAACCAACACGTTAATGTGACGTGTGGAAATGGAGGAAATTGTACATACCGTATCATTGGTTTGGAGATTGATGATTGTTTTATACGTATAACGGATTTTCTCCATTTTATACATATAACAGATTTTGATTATAACGGACAAAATTCACTGGTCCACCTGAATCCATTATATGTGAGTTTTACTGTATATATTAAAGAATGGAAATGTTCCTAAAGTTTCATTATCAAACCTTTATGGCAAAGAAATATAATTGAGGTTTGATGTTTTCTAGTTTAAACATGAACCTTATTATAAATAACTGTAAATATAACCAACAACCAGCCAGTGTACCTACAGTGAGGCAAATACGTATTTGATTCATTGTCGCTTTTGGAAATTTTCCCACCTACAAAGAATGGAGAGGTCTATAATTTTATCGTAGGTACAGTGGGGTAAAAAAGTATTTAGTCAGTCCCTGATTGTGCAAGTTCTCCTACTTAGAAAGATGAGAGAGGTCTGTAATTTTCATCATAGGTACACTTCAACTGTTAGAGACAAAATGAGAAAAAAAAAATCCAGGAAATCACATTGTAGGATTCTTAAAAAATTATTTGTAAATTATGGTGGAAAATAAGTATTTGATCACCCACAAACAAGCAAGATTTCTGGCTCTCACAGACCTGTAACTTCTTCTTTAAGAAGGTCTTCTGTCCTCCACCTGTTACCTGTATTAACTTTTTTACCCCACTGTACACCTCAATTGTGAGACAGAATCTAAAAACAAAATTCAGAAAATCACATTGTGTGATTTTTAAATAATTAATTTGCATTTTATGGCATGAAATAAGTATTTGATACAACAGAAAAACAGACCTTAATATTTGATACAGAAACCTTTGTTGGCAATTACAGAGGTCAGATCTTTCCTGTAGTTCTTGATCAAGTTTTCTCACACTGCATCAGGATTTTGGTCCACTCCTCCATACAGATCATCTCCAGAGCTTACAGGTTTTGAGTTTCAGCTTCCTCCAAAGATTTTCTATTGAGTTCAGGACCAGAGACTGGCCAGGCCACTCCAGGACTGTGAAATGCTTCTTACGGAGCCACTCTGTAGTTGTTCTGGCTGTGTGCTTGGGGTCATTGTCATGCTGAAGACCCAGCCATGACCCATCTTCAATGCTTTTACTGAAGGAAGGAGGTTGTTTGCCAAAATCTCAGGATACATAACCCCATCCATCCTCCCTTCAATACAGTGCAGTCATCCTGTCCCCTTTGCCGAAAAGCACCCCCTCCTCTGGATCAGCCAAATGGTCACTGGCAAACTTCAAACAGGCCTGGACATGTGCTGGCATGAGCAGGGGGACCTTGTGTGCCCTGCAGGATTTTAAACCATGATGGCGTAGTGTGTCAATAATGTAGTCTTTGTGACTGTGGTCCCAGCTCTCTTCAGGTCATTGACCAGGTCCCATGTAATTCTGGGCTTTCTCTGAATCATCCTTAACCCACAAGGTGAGATCCCCAGACCGAGAAAGATTGACAGTCATCTTGTGTTTCTTCCATTTTCTAATAATTTCACCAACAGTTGTCTTCTCACCAAGCTGCTTGCCTGTTGTCGTGTAGTCCATTCCAGCCTCGTGCAGGTCTACAATTTTGTACCTGGTGCCCTTAGACAGCTCTTTGTTCTTGGATATGGTGGACAGGTTGGAGTGTGATTGATTGAGTGTGTGAACAGGTGTCTTTTATACAGGTAACAAGTTCAAACAGGTGCAGTTAATACAGGTAAAAAGTGCAGAATAAGAGGGCTTCTTAAAGAAAATTAACAGGTCTGTGAGAACCAGAATTCTTCCTGGTTGGTTAAGCCCCTTTCATACTGGGCTTGCATACAGTTGCATTGTGATCCATATGGAGTACGCTGGAAAATTGCGCAGCTTTTGGCGTAGTCCCTGTTAGGGCTGCAACAAACGATTATTTGGATCATCGATAAATCTGATGGGGTTTCGACACGATTAATCGGATTAGCGGGGAATTTTTTTAAAATGTGCCAGGGAAACAATTTTTCTCTCCTTCCATCACTTTATTTAACAACAGAACATTATTTGAAAACTTAAAATACTTGAAAATCAACAAATCGTCAAATGTTCCTTGGCTGTTGAAATATAAAACAATTAAGAATTAAACAGTTTATAATAAAGAACAAAAACAATTATTTCAAATGACATTGCGTTATCAAAGTGCTGAGTTGCCATAAAACAACATTGAAACATATAAATGTTATAAAATATATGGTGAAAAAAGAGGTATTTTTGTTGCTGCAAATGAGCAATTAGCATCACCAGTTAACCAGAAAACCTAAATCAAAAACTGTAGCCTGACTCATTATATGTGCAACATTCTCTGTATAACTTGTAAACTATGTGGTCATTTCACAATGACAGACTCATGTCTTTTTCTCTATAATTGTATTGTAGCATTATTAGTTATTATTACTTATTATTATTGTTGTTATTATTATTAATATATAAATAAAAATAAATTTTAAAATATTATAATTTGTAATACATTTGACTCTTTTACGACAGCAAACGCTGAGCCATTAATTATTATACAGAAAACAAATGCACAAACATGCTGAAATGCCGGCAGCTTAATGCTAACTTTAACATTGAAAACACCATAGACATGCGTTAGCATCAGCATTTGCATAAAATACATCTGTCAACTATTTCAGAAGACCATAACAGGTCAGTTTAACATAAAAAGGTAAATATTCCTCACAGACATATGCTCTTTAGGGTTTTAGTGGAGAAAAATTAAGATAAAGCGAAATAAAACAAATGAAACCAACGAAGCAGCAGTTCGAAGCACTCCTTCATTGGTTCAAGATTCAAAGCAAAGCTCGGTTGATTATGTGGAAGAAACAAAACATTTGCGGTAAAACAAAGTTATTTAGCTACTAATCGATGACTAAATTAGTTGACAACTATTTTAATAATCGATTTTAATCGCTTAACTCGATTAGTTGTTTCAGCTCTAGTCCCTGTGTAGGCTGGTGTGTGTTTACGTGTGGTTGCGTTCCTAGTCTTGCTTTCAGTTGCCATGTATGTAGCCCTCGCTGCTATATTTTCTATCCACTCCTGCCTACTTTTATTTGACAGTATGGAAATGCGCTCCGTTCTCAAAATGGTACATGAACGGCACTCACGTTGCACGCAGGGAGAGAGAGCGAGAGAGAGAGGGAGAGAGAGAAACCTTGTGCGTTTTGGGAGCGAGAGTTTGGTTCCATACAGACTGACGCAATGGATTTGATACATTGGAAAAAGTCAGAAGACATTATTTCCAGGAGTTAATGGACTTTATTAAAGTGCAACAATCGTGAGAGAACTTAGAAGGTGAAAGTACCTAGAGCGGCCACTGGCAACCACGCGCCCGTTCCATGCATGTGAATTGTACATAGAGATGTCCCCTTGCTGGCCATCCATCCGTGAGGAGTTTAACCTGGACATGAAAATGTCCTCCTGCTGGCGATTTGTCCATGAGCAGGAGTTAATGGACTTCACTTAACTTGCTGCAATTGTGAGAGAACTGGAGGAGGCGAAAAAGCAAAGCAAAGGACACCAACTGCATGTGGCGGTTGCGCATGATCCGCCGTGAAAAGTGGACTGTGGACATGTCCTCCCACTGGAGATCTGTCCATGAGGAGTAGACGTGGACATGTCCTCTGAATGTGGAAGCTTGGCTCACATCTTATTCCATGGTTTTGAAGCTTCACTGCCAGCAAAGTCGAGTGGGATGAATAAAATCTATCAATCCATGTATGTACTGATGAAAGGATTTTTCGCCCTGGCGTTGGGTTGAGTAGAATTGCGGAGGCTTGGTGTATAGTGCGCAGTGTTGTGTAGATTTACATACAGTAGTGGAGTGTTGTATAGACTTGGTTAAAAACTGTACTTTCTGCATCAAGTGCTCTACACTGACAAATTAAATTTTTTGCATCCACCTCGTGTAGCCCTCAGCATACTGCTGCGTAGGGAGCAAAAACTGGGCATAGAGCTGCTTAAACGGCATAGAGTTGGTTAACTCAATGTAGTCAGCAATACACAACTGTACATTGCGCAGTAAGCAACTCTGCATTGGCACCGGTGTGAAAGGGGCTTAAGTGTTCAAATACTTATTTCATGCAATAAAGTGCAAATTAATTATTTTAAAAAATCCTACAATGTGATTTTCTGATTTTTTTTTCTTTTTCTTTGTAGATTCTCTCTCTCACAGTTGAAGTGTACCTATGATAAAAATGACAGACCCTCAATTCTTTGTAGGTGGGAAAACTTGCAAAATCGGCAGTGGATCAAATGCTTATTTGCCTCATTGTATTTTGGCCACACCTTTTCTCTTGTTGCTGTAAAATGGCCATTCTCATTAATACTTCATGGTAGCTGGTCTCTTGTAGCTAATGTGACCAAGGGGTGATGGGGTCCCACTGGAAACAATATTGTCAGCACACCCTCTGCTGGACACACTACGTAATGGCACCATTTTCAAAAGCTTAAGGTTTTTTTTTTCGTTTGTTTTTTTTTGGCATTCAATCATTCTGTAAAACAAAGTTTTCATATTGGCCAGAACAATGCTGATACCGATATGTTGGTGACTGGTGCATATTGATATTAAATCATCGTCAACATTATTGGCCAACTGATAAATCGTTCAGACTCCATTCTTAATCCTAAAATAAGTAACAAGTAAAACAGTAGAGATCCCGTCAATGATGTCTGTTAATCCATTAAAAAGATTAGTGTTTGCTGGAAGTGATGGTGGTCTGACAGACGGTGATCTCTGACTGATACGTTGACATTTCTTCACTATTTTTGTTCTCAAAGCTCTTGAAAAATTCATGCACATCCAGGGATTGAAGGGCATCCTGACTGTCTGCTTCCTTGTCCACCATTTTCTTCCTATAGTGTGCTCGATTCTCTGCTCTGACAGCGCGTGCACACACTCACATCCTTCTTTGCTTCATTTGCCCTTCAGAATGTTTGATGTGGGAGGTCAGCGCTCCGAGAGGAAGAAGTGGATCCACTGTTTCGAAGGAGTCACAGCCATTATTTTTTGTGTTGCACTCAGTGCTTACGACCTGGTTCTGGCTGAGGATGAGGAAATGGTAAGTTTGAAGTAAAAACATCTCCATCTTCATCTGCATGAATGGTGAAAGTTTAATGTGGCTCTTTGAGAATGTGGAACTTTACATTAGACGTAATCACAAGGTGACTGTCTCCCATTATTTTGATTTACTCAGGTGGTAAAAATTGGCTCAATGGACTTAAATGATCCACTTGCAGTGCAAACCAACAGAACATTATTATGTCATAAAAATCAAACTCAGTAAATTTTCAAGTGAATTGAACCATTTGACCCCAGTTTCTTGAAGCACTTTTGAATTTCAAAGAAGTACTTTGGACAGGCCTGCTGTCCTCTGCAGGAGTGATTTCTTACATTTCAATGATGAGACATCACCGCCCCCTGGTGGCAGGTCTGCTGTGTTGTCCACAGCCATAATCAAATATGCTTCTGTCCAGAACCGGATGCACGAGAGCATGAAGCTGTTTGACTCCATCTGCAACAACAAGTGGTTTACCGAGACCTCCATCATCCTGTTCCTCAACAAGAAGGATCTGTTTGAGGAGAAGATCAGCCGCAGCCCTCTCACCATCTGCTTCCCAGAGTACACAGGTACATGCCGCTTCAGAACATCCACCACTGAACCACAATAAGGTTTCTAAATAAGAACTTGTCCTAGTCTATCCATGATATTGCTTCTCAGGAGCCAACAAGTTCGATGAAGCAGCCAGCTACATCCAGACCAAGTTTGAGGACCTGAACAAGAAAAAGGACACCAAGGAGATCTACACACACTTTACCTGTGCCACTGACACCAAGAACGTGCAGTTTGTCTTTGACGCTGTCACTGACGTCATTATTAAAAACAACCTGAAAGACTGTGGTCTTTTCTGAAGGTACGCTAGAGTGACAACAAGGGGTGGTGGAAATGTTAAGTCATCAAAATGATCAAACTTTATCAAACTAATTTTAAGATTATTTGGTACATTATTTGTGGAGGACTAGCATTATGGTGCATGGTTTATATACTGCAGTCAGTCAAGTAAACACAATCCCAATTGTGGATAGTTTTATAATTTTAATGACAAAAACAATCCTGTTGCTCAAAATACAGCAGTATCCGTGAAGGGCTATTTACATGAGCTCATTTATTACACGTTTTCACAATTAATAAAACT